>NC_041381.1:11254435-11261826 GCF_002162155.2 Triticum dicoccoides
TATTATCGTAAAATGTACTATCAAGCGGATATAAAACATTATGAGTAGCACCCGACCTTCGCATAATTAAGATGAACACAGCTAATCTCAAAAGTTTGACAAGAAGAACGGAAACAAAACCAATAAAACAACAACAATAGAGTCCTATCACTAGTAGAGAACAGGGTTTTGGTCCAGGCCTGAAAGAGGGCATTAATCCCGGTTTTCCAACGAACTGGGACCAATGGGAGCATTAGTCCCACTTCGTGAGGCCAGGGGGCCGGCCGGGCCTCGGGGGCCATTGATCCCAGTTCGTCGGACCTCTTTGTTCCCAGTTCAGGACACGAACCGGGACCAATGGTCCTCGCTCCTAGCCCACAATCTTTAGTCCCGGTTTTTGTCTGGAATCGGGACAAAATGTTGTCTTTAGTCCTGGTTTTAGACACGAACCGGGAATAAATAGAGGCCTATATATACCCCCGCCCGCGAGCAGAGCAGTGCGCTGCTCTGTTTTTTTTTTGCCGGCAGTGGGAGAGGTTTGTGGTGCTCTAGCTCACCTCCTATGCACATGAGGTGTTCGATGAAATACCCGAGCCACACTTCAGCTTTCTCCTCTCAAAGCTCCTTGTCCAAACTCCATTTTCCTCAAGATTTGTCTAGGTTTAGCGGTCCGTCCTGTCCCATCCCCTTCCTCACCGCCGTCGATCTCCCGCGCCGATCTCGTTGTCGGCACCACCGTGGTGAGCCTCTTGTTCTGATCTTCTTTCTAAAAGAAAAAAAAATGATGTTCTATTAATTTGGTTTTAATGAACTTCTATTAATTTGGTCACTTCTCTATTCATGATGTTCTGTAATGGTTTATGCCATACTTAATTATATATAATGCACGCAGATGAACCGACAATGGATGTACGATGACAGGACGCACCTCCGAGTACATTAAGGGCTTGCATTATTTTCTCGAAGTGGCTGAGGCAAACAAGCAGAATGGTTTTGTGTGTTGTCCATGCCCTATTTGTGAGAATACAAAGTCTTACTCTAACCAGAAAACCCTTCACATCCACCTGCTTGAGAAGGGTTTCATGCCACACTATAATGTTTGGACCAAGCACGAAGAAAGAGGGGTTATGATGGAAGACAATGAATAAGAAGAGGATGATGACAACTATGTGCCCCCTGAATATGGTGATGCTGCAACGGTGGAAATTGAAGATCAAGAGGAACCAGACGATGTGCCCGATGATGATCTTCGCCGGGTCATTGTTGATGAAAAAAGACAATGCGAAAGTGAAAAGGAGAAGTTGAAGTTGGATTTCATGTTAGAGGATCACAAAAAAAATGTTGTACCCCAATTGCGAAGATGGCAACACAAAGCTCGGTACCACACTGGAATTGCTGCAATGGAAGGCAGAAAATGGTGTATCTGACAACGGATTTGAGAAGCTACTGAAAATATTGAAGAAGAAGCTTCCAAAGGATAACGAATTGCCCGACAGTACGTACAGAGCAAAGAAGGTTGTATTCCCTCTAGGATTGGAGGTGCAGAAGATACATGCATGCCCTAATGACTGCATCCTCTACCGCGGTGTCTACAAGGATTTGAATGCATGCCCGGTATGCGGTGCATTGCGGTATAAGATCAGACCCTGATGATGTTGACGATGAGCGCCCCAGGAAGAGGGTTCCTGCCAAGGTGATGTGGTATGCTCTTATAATACCATGGTTGAAACGTCTGTTCAGAAACAAAGAGCATGCCAAGTGGATGCAATGGCACAAAGAGGACCGTAAGAAAGACGGGAAGTTGAGAGCACCCGCTGACGGGTCACAGTGGAGAAAAATCAAGAGAAAGTGGGCAAGCTCTTCTTGACAAGGCTAGATCTAGTTAGGGAGGTACATAGGTCACTTCAATAAATGCTAGGCCTACCTAGCTAGCTAGTTTGGGAGAAGGCAAGTTCGGCTAGTGGAGGGGGAGGAAAAAGAGAAAGGAGATGCATTAATGGAGGAGGTGTAGTTAGCTAATGATAATAAAGAAAGAGAAAGATACGTAGAAGAAGGAGAGTAATGGGGGGGAGTAGTGAGGAAGAAGCAAAGTGAGGGAGAGAGGAGGTGGGAGCTAGGGGAAAGTGAAGGAAGATATGATGGGGGAGGGGGAGAGGGGGAAGGAAAAAGGTGGTATATGGCTGCGGTTTAGCAGTTGTCGTGGTTCTAAGTCTGACAGTAGAATGGGGGGTAAGTATGGAAAGGCAAGATCCTAGCTATGGAGGAGCTGTACACACGGGTTTTTAGCGAGTTCAGGCCCTTCTCTGAGGAAGTAACAGCCCTACGTCTCGGAGCCCGGAGGCGGTCGACTGATCTCTGTGTATATGAGTTACAGGGGTGCGAACCCTTCTACCAGTGGAGGGGGTGGCTTATATAGAGGACGCCAGGACCCCAGCCAACCCACGTAGAGGAGGGTTAAAGTACATTAAGGCTGGGCGTTACTGGTAACGCCCTACATAAAGTGTCATCATGACCATTAAGACTATTCAATTACAGACCGTTTGGATGCAGAGTAGATCCTGAACTTCTGATGGTCGAGTGCATCTTCATGGTCGAGTGTCTTCTAGCCAGTCGAGTGGAGTCTCCCTTGGTCGAGTGGAACTTCTCTTGGTCGACCGGAAGGTAGCTTCGTACGATGATGTCCTTGGGCATGGTATCCTAGATAGGTCCATGACCCTACCCTAGGTACATAACCTCATCATTAGCCCCCGAATGGATCGAGGTTCGAGTGAGGAAGGAATTGACGATTTTCTCTGACTTGTTTACTGTACTTTGATTATGTCGTATCTTGGATCGGCGAGTCTTCTTTCGGCGTTGGCGTCGACTTTTACTTCAGTCGCCTTGATCCATTCTTATCTTTTGTCGAGTGAACTTTGGTGAACTTCCGAGCGACGGATCGCGGGAAGGATATCGTCTGACAGATTGATCTGCTGTTAGCGGATTTTGCGAGATCTGAAATTTGGGAAGCGCGCGAAGCGGAGCGATCCGCGGCAATCGGGCGGGATAAGGCATGGACGCCTCGATTTCCGCGCCGCCTTTTTCGCCATGTATCGTACGTGTGCGACTGTTTCGGGATGTGACAGATCTGCTCGGACCCACTCGTCAGCCACTCGGAAGTGCCCTTATATAAAGCGTCGGGGGTGAGTTTTTGAACAGTGCCTCCCCATTCTCCTCTCTTCCCTCTCTGCCTCTGCCCACGGCGCCTGTTCCTACCTCGGCCTTATCCACCTCTCGAGCTCTTCGCCGACGATAATGGTGAAGGAGAAGACGGCGGCTCTAGAGCGCGCGAAGAAGGCGATGGCGAAGGGGCAAGCGAAGGGGAGACCGTCCAGTCGGGGCGGATCTTCGTCGAGGTCCCGCCTGCCGAAGGGTTGGGTCCAAGGGGATTGGATCCGCTCGACCATCACTGGGAAGGACCTCGATGACTTGGCCGATGAGGGACTGATCCCCCACGGGTCAGCGAGGCTCCCGGGGTCCGAGTGTCAACCGCAGCCGCAGGAGGGTGAGTGCGTTCTCTTAGCCACTCACGTAGATCGTGGTTTTTCTCTGCCGCCGAGTGTGTTCTTCCGTGGGTTTCTGAATTTCTTTGGGGCGCAACTCCACCATTTCAATCCCAATTCCATCGCCTATCTTGCTGCCTTTGTGTCCATATGCGAGAACTTCCTGGGTTGTCGACCGCACTGGGGTCTCTTCAAGCACATATTCACCTGTCGGTCGCAGACAGTAAAAAAGGCGAGTCCGGGTGATGAGAGGACCAAGGTTATACAGATGTGCGGGGGTCTTGGAATTCAGTTGAGGAATAAGAGCACTTTCCCGGCCATGACCCTTCCTGAGTCGGTCAGAGGGTGGCAGTCGACTTGGTTCTACTGCCAAGACGAGTCGACGCCGGGGCAGTCGACTGGTCTCCCTCCGTTCTCCATGGACCGAGTGGACAAACCGTCTTCGCTGAAGGTGCTTCCTGAGGAGAAAGCCGAGGTAAAAATGTTGGTGGAGCGCGTGGTCCAACTCGTTCGGGACGGAGTGACGGGCATGGATCTTCTGGAAGTCTTCCTTAGGCGGCGTATCCAACCGCTCCAGTACCGAGGCCACCCAATGTGGCTGTACTGCGGTACTGAAGACACCACTCGGGTCCATCCAGAGGCAGTCGACGACGCCACGCTGGAGAGGTGGGTGGCCGCCATCACAAGGAACAAGGACAACCCTCGAGGGGCGAGGAGGATCCCGCCACTCGACTGTACCTATACGCCAGACAAGGTATGGCCGCTTATCTCCGAGCGTAATTTTGTTTTATCCATTTTGCTTTGTCGCGAATTGGTCGATTGATCTTTGTTTTTCTTTGTTGCTTGTCCGACAGGCCACCACTGAATTGTACTCGATGCCCAATGGGGCACAGACGCCAACTGAGGAGGGGGAAGGAAGCGGGGGCGAAAACCCGGAGGAGTGGGATTCGGATGCTGACGACAACGACAAGGGTGACGACTCTGGTGAGGAGGAAGAAGAGGAGGAGGAGGAGGAATTTGCACCTCCCCGCTCGGAAAGACGCTCGAAGCTTGCCCATGATCCAGCGACTGAGCGGGGTAAGGGGGTCGCAACCGCTTCCCAGTCGACCAAGCATCCTCGGACCACTTCTCCGGCGCCGACTGAGAAGGCTCCGAAGCAATCTCAAGTTGTACCGTCGAAGCCTGCAAAGGTCTTGCCGAAGATGAAGATGGTGATCCCCACTATCTCAGGGTAATGGTAGTTTTGACCTTTCCCTGTTTCATGAACTTGTTCTTGGTCGACTCATGGGCCAATCGACCGACTTTTGGAACTGCAGCGCTGCTACTTCTGATACTTCGGCCAAGGCTGAAGACCATGAGATGGAGGATGCTGCTACCTCGCAACCTGGTATGATTCTTGTGATGTCGTTTTCAGTCGACTGACTTATTGTCTCTAATTTTGATTCTTTCTGCAGCTTCATCTAACATTGTTATGGAACTTCCTGACGACGACGACGAAGAACCACCGAGGCAAAGGAGGAACAAGAAAACGCCTGCTGGCAAGGCGACTCGAGATGTGCCAGCACCCAAGACGTTGGTCATGGAGGGATACAATGTCACTCGACCTACCATAACCTTCGCGGTGCCGTTGATGAGTGGTCGCCCTTCGTCGTCGAGTGTTGCTCAACCCTCGCTTTTCTCCACCTACCCCATTCCAGAAGACCAAGCCAGTGCTGCTAGAGAAGCGATATGCCAAGCGGGGGTCATGATGGAGCAAGTGAAGGCAATTCGAGAAGCCAGCCAGGCAGCCTATGACGCCAGTTCGGCACTCCAGAGTAATGTTCAGGTCAGTCGATCACTGCATGTTCTTCTTTCTGAAATTCCTAGAGTCTGTCCTACACCCACTGGGTGTGTGTCGATTGAAATTCCGGGTTAGTGGGGGCACGCTGAGTGCACCCACTGGGTGTAGTCCCCAAGGCTATGGTGGACTGCTGGCAGTCGACCATAGTCTTTATGCTTTTGAGTTTTTCTTTACTCGACAAGGTCGAATAGATTCATAGACCGGTGGGGGCACGCTGAGTGCACCCACTGGGTGTAGTCCCCGAGACTGTGGTCGACTGCTGGCAGTCGACTATAGTCTAAAGAACATTGCCTCGTTTTTTTTTGTTGGTCGACTGGTCGACTCTTGATGAAACTAGTGGGGGCACGCTGAGTGCACCCACTGGGTGTAGTCCCCGAGACTATGGTCGAATGTTTGCATTTGACCATAGTCTTAGAAACGCTATGATTTTTCCTTACTCACTCGGAAGTGAATTGTCTTTAACGTCTGTCGATTGGTTCTTCGTAGAAATCTTGTGACCTTACGGCTCGTTATACTGAGTTGGAGAACAAACACATTCAGCTCGAGCTCGATCTGAAACTGGCTCAAGAGAACTTGATGAAGGCGAAGGAGGAAGCTAAAGGTATGCTTGGTGAGGCCTTTGACGACTGCCTTTGCCTCTCACTTGTTTCCGAATCTAATCTCACTGTAACTTTGTAGGCAAAGTGAGGGACGCCCTGAAGAAACAAGAGCTTGACTTGGCTGAGATGCAAAAAACTGCTTTAGAGAAGACCAGGCTAGCGGATGAGAAGCTGGCTTCAGTGACTAAGCTTGAAGAAGAAAACACCAATCTGAAAGCTGCTCTTGATGCTGCCAACCAGGAGGTCACTCGACTGAAAAGCGACAAGACCACCCTGAACAACAAGGCCAGTGAGTTGAAGAGAAAGAAGAATGATTTAGAGGCTTATCTGGGTGGATTCGCCAAGAAGTTGTTCCTCATGCTTGAAGGTAATCCTTTGTATCAAACAAATATTTCAATTGTAACCTCTGACTGTTTGTCTTGACTCGGTGGTTGTGCTTGCAGAATTTTGTCAGAACTTTGAAGAGGAGACTGGTCGACTGGAAGTAAACCTGGACCCCATCAACTCCCTGTGAAAGATGAAGTCGCCATGAACGTGCTCCGACTTGAATCTCGTGTTGCTGCCGTCATCGATTATCTCGCAAGGATGAAGGTCGCAACTTCCCGCATTGACACAACACTCTGGCCAAGGGAGACACTCCAGAACGACCTCGAGTCTCTGATGACTCGACTGAACGAGGTCCCAAGTCGAGTGCAAGAGTGGAAGAAATCTTCGGCCAGGTGCGGCGCGGATGTTGCTCTACCTCTGGTCCGCGTTCACTGCAAGGATGCACGAGAGGACAAGCTGGTGGCTCTCAGGGTGGCCAACACCAAGAAGCACGATTTCAGATCTTTCATGGAGACCTTCATTGCTGCTGCCACTCGGATTGCAGATGGAATTGATCTCGACGAGTTTGTGGCACCTTCCAGCCCTCCACGGGAGGGGTAAAAAACTTCTGAGCTTGATACTTTAAATTTGCCTCGGTATGCCGAGTGAGTTTTGTAACCGACAAGCCTTAACAGGCCTAGCGCCTGAGCACTTTCGGTTCCGTTAGGTGTTATCCGAACTTGGGTTCGTCGCTGAATATGTTTGCATTTGGTTTGAGGCGTCTTTTGCAGGTTAAAGCGAAGCGCTTATTGCCATCGACTTGTTCCCCAATTCACTTAAGCGAGCATTGGGCTGCAGCTAAGTCCCCGAGCGAGAGGTTTGACCTCCACTCGGTAGGATTTCAGGCACTTAGGCGAGCGCTGGGCTGCAGCTAAGCCCCCGAGTGGGAGGTCTGCTCTCCACTCGATAGGATTTCAGACACTTAGGCGAGCGCTGGGCTGCAGCTAAGCCTCCGAGTGGGAGGTCTGCTCTCCACTCGGTAGGATTTTTGACACTTAGGCGAGCACTGGGCTGCAGCTAAGCCCCCGAGTGGGAGGTCTGCTCTCCACTCGGTAGGATTTCGGACAC
>NC_041381.1:11262206-11277978 GCF_002162155.2 Triticum dicoccoides
TGGGCTGCAGCTAAGCCTCCGAGTGGGAGGTCTGCTCTCCACTCGGTAGGATTTTTGACACTTAGGCGAGCACTGGGCTGCAGCTAAGCCCCCGAGTGGGAGGTCTGCTCTCCACTCGGTAGGATTTCAGACACTTAGGCGAGCGCTGGGCTGCAGCTAAGCCTTCGAGTGGGAGGTCTGCTCTCCACTCGGTAGGATTTTTGACACTTAGGCGAGCACTGGGCTGCAGCTAAGCCCCCGAGTGGGAGGTCTGCTCTCCACTCGATAGGATTTCAGACACTTAGGCGAGCGCTGGGCTGCAGCTAAGCCTCCGAGTGGGAGGTCTGCTCTCCACTCGGTAGGATTTTGAATTGGTGGCGCAGCTCGGAAGGAGAGGGTAACAGTCGACCTGCACCTCGTCCTTCTTGCAGAACGCATGTTGTACTTGTACTTAGGCGAGTTCTTGGACTGCAGCTAAGCCCCCGAGTGGAAGGCTGGCTTACCACTCGGTAGGATTTTATTTATCTTAGGCGAATACTTGGACTGCAGCTAAGCCTCCGAGTGGAAGGCTGGCTTACCACTCGGTAGGATTTTATTTATCTTAGGCGAGTACTTGGACTGCAGCTAAGCCTCCGAGTGGAAGGCTGGCTTACCACTCGGTAGGATTTTATTTATCTTAGGCGAGTACTTGGACTGCAGCTAAGCCTCCGAGTGGAAGGCTGGCTTACCACTCGGTAGGATTTTATTTATCTTAGGCGAAACAGATTTCGCGGCTAAGAATTTTAATAGACTTAGGCGAATCGGGTTCGCAGCTAAGCCACCCACTGGGGGATTGTTTTATATGGACAAAAGTAATAACAATCACTGGGAAAACTATAAAGCCCTTGTTTTTGATAAATAAACTACAGGAGTACTTTTATTACAACTCATCCGAGTGTATACTTAAGTGTAAAAGGGGCGGAGAAGCTCCGCGTTCCAAGCTCGGGGCTCGTCGATCTGATGTTCGACATTGTAAAGACGGTATGCTCCATTGTGGAGAACCTTGGTGACGATGAAGGGACCTTCCCAAGAAGGAGCAAGCTTGTGTGGTTTCTGCTGGTCCACTCGGAGAACTAAATCTCCTTCCTGGAAGGCTCGACTCTTCACGTTTTTGGCGTGGAAGCGACGCAAGTCTTGTTGATAAATGGTCGATCTGATCAGAGCCATCTCTCTTTGTTCCTCTAAAAGGTCGACTGCGTCCTGCCGCGCTTGTTCTGCTTCAGCTTCGGTGTAGAGCTCGACTCGGGGAGCGTTGTGGAGAAGATCACTCGGCAAGACTGCTTCAGGTTCGTAGACCAAGAAGAATGGAGTTCTTCCAGTCGACCGGTTGGGTGTGGTTCTTAACCCCCAAAGCACCGAGGGAAGTTCGTCAACCCATGCACCAGCCGCATGCTTGAGATCACGCATCAAACGGGGCTTCAACCCTTTGAGAATCAAACCGTTGGCTCGTTCTGCCTGTCCATTCGACTGTGGATGGGCGACTGAAGCATAGTCGACTCGCGTGCCTTGAGACGTGCAGAAAGCTCTGAATTCTTCAGAATCGAAGTTTGACCCGTTATCAGTGATGATGCTGTGCGGGACTCCATATCTGAATATCAGTTCTCGGATGAAGCTGACAGTGGTACCAGCATCGAGGTTCTTGATGGATTTGGCCTCAATCCACTTGGTAAACTTGTCGACTGCTACCAGCACATGTGTGAAACCGCTTCTTCCTGTTCTCAATGGGCCAACCATATCCAAACCCCATACAGCAAAGGGCCAGACAAGTGGTATGGTCTTTAAGGCTGAGGCGGGCTTGTGTGACATATTGGAATAAAACTGACATCCCTCACACTTGTCGACTATCTCCTTCGCCATTTCATTCGCTCTGGGCCAATAAAAACCAGCTCGGTATGCTTTGGCCACGATGGTCCGAGAAGACGCATGATGGCCACAGGTCCCCGAGTGAATGTCGTTAAGAATCATTCGGCCTTTCTCCGGTGTTATGCATTTCTGGCTGACTCCAGTCGCACTTTCTCTGTACAACTGACCTCTCATGACGGTGAAGGCTTTGGACCGGCGGGCGATCTCTCGAGCTTCTTCTTCATTCTCGGGGAGTTCCTTCCTCAAAATATAGGCGATGTAGGGCATTGTCCAATCGGGAGTGATGACCAAAACTTCCATGATCAAGTCGACCACTGCTGGGACCTCGACTTTAGTCAGATCTGTGGCTCTTTTAGGTTGCGGGGCTTCTTCAGTGAAAGGATCCTCTTGAACCGATGGCGTATAGACATGTTCCAAAAACACGCCACTCAGAATGGCTTCCCTCTTGGAACCTATCTTTGCCAAGTCATCGGCTGCTTGATTTTTCAGTCGGGGAACATGATGGAGTTCTAACCCTTCGAATTTCTTTTCAAGCTTCCTCACTGCATTGCAGTATCCAGTCATGGCTGGGCTTCTTACGTCCCACTCCTTCATCACCTGATTGACCACCAAATCTGAGTTGCTGTAAACCATAAGGCGACGGACGCCGAGTGAAATGGCCATGCGCAACCCATACAACAGTGCTTCATATTCTGCTTCATTGTTGGAGGAATCAAAGTGGATCTGGAGCACATATCTGAGCTTATCTCCTCGGGGAGAAACCAAAACTACCCCAGCACCAGAACCATTTAACATCTTAGAGCCATCAAAGAACATGGTCCAATGCTCCGAGTGAACTTGAGTCGGCTACTACTGTTCAATCCACTCGGCAAGGAAATCTGCTATAGCCTGGGACTTAATGGCTTTCTTTGCCTCAAATTTGATATTAAGGGGAAGGAGTTCAATCGCCCATTTAGCCACTCGACCAGTTGCATCTCTGTTGTGCAGAATCTCTAACAATGGTGCGTCGCTGACGACTGTAATGTCATGATCAGAGAAATAATGGGCAACCTTCTTCATGGTCATGTAGATCCCATATACGAGCTTCTGATAATGAGGATATCTTTGCTTCGATGGGGTCAAAACTTCAGAGAGATAATATACTGGGCGCTGAACTTTAAAGGTTTTCCCTTCTTCTTCCCGCTCAACCGTAAGTACTGTACTGACGACTTGTCCTGTGGCTGCAATATAAAGCAACAGAGGCTCTTTGCTGATTGGAGCAGCAAGCACCGGCTGGGTGGAGAGCAGAGTTTTTAACTCGGCAAACGCTGCATCAGCTTCTGGAGTCCACTCGAACTTGTCTGCCTTCTTCATCAGTCGGTAAAGGGGCAACACCTTTTCACCGAGGCGAGAGATGAATCGACTTAACGCGGCCAAGCATCCAGTAAGCTTCTGGACATCGTGCACACGCACGGGGCGTTTCATTCGGAGTATGGTGCCAATTTTTTCTGGGTTAGCATCGATTCCTCGTTCGGAAACGAGAAAACCGAGTAACTTCCCGCCAGGTACTCCGAATGTGCACTTTGAAGGATTGAGCTTGATATCATACCTCCTGAGATTGGCAAATGTTTCAGCTAAGTCAGTCAACAGGTCGGAACCCTTTCGCGACTTGACCACGATATCATCCATGTATGCTTCCACATTCCGACTGATTTGAGTGAGTAAACACTTTTGAATCATTCTCATGAACGTGGCTCCGGCATTCTTGAGGCCGAATGGCATGGTGATATAGCAGAAGCACCTGAATGGGGTGATGAAAGCTGTTTTGATTTCGTCGGGCCCATACAGACGGATCTGATGATACCCAGAATAAGCGTCTAGAAAAGACAATCTCTCGCACCCTGCGGTTGAGTCGACAATTTGGTCGATGCGAGGGAGAGGAAAATGATCTTTCGGGCAGGCCCGATTGATATGTTTGAAATCAATGCACATACGAAGAGAATTGTCCTTTTTGGGAACCATAACGACATTGGCGAGCCACTCAGAGTGGTATATCTCTCGGATGAACTCTGCTGCAAGGAGTCGAGCCACCTCTTCGCCAATGGCCTTTTTCTTCTGAACGGCGGACCGTCGAAGATGTTCCTTAACAAGTTTTGCCTTTGAATCGACTCTAAGGCGATGCTCAGCCAGTTCCCTGGGAACACCTGGCATGTCAGCTGGCTTCCATGCGAAGATGTCCCAGTTCTCACGGAGGAACTGGATGAGCGCTTCTTCCTATTTAGGGTCGAGTGTAGTGGAAATATGGGTCGGAGCTGCGTTGGGATCAGTCGGGTGGATGTGAACTGGCTTTGTCTCACCGGACAACTGAAATGCTGGCTCTGTGGCGGGCTTCTTGACCCGCAGTAAATCACTCGGATCTGCGTTCTTCTTGTATCCCTCTAGCTCTATCACTGTTATCTGGTCATCCGCAATCTTTGAGCCTTTTTGGAAACACTCTTCTGCTTTCTTCCGGTTACCAGTGACGGTGATCACGCCTTTGGGGCCAGGCATCTTTAACTTGAGGTACACATAACATGGTCGAGCCATGAAGCGGGCGTAGGCTGGTCTTCCCAAGATAGCGTGGTAGGCGCTCTGGAAATCCACGACTTCAAATGCCAGCTTCTCTTTGCACTGCTTTCATTTTGCTGCACTGATTTTCTTCTATTTTCTTTTCTTATTTCATTTTTTCTATGTTTTCCTCTGTTGTTTTCGTTCTGATTTATTTGATTACCTCTTTGTTTTTCTTTCTGTTTTCGTTTAAAACAGGAACATCTTTTACACATGTTTAACATTTACTCAAATCCATAAAGCACATGTCGAAAAAAAATCAAATACATAATTAGCATCTTTTTGCGGAAATGCTTCGAGTCGCCGAACACCACATCTAGAGCTATTTGGCCGAGTGACTCAGCCTTCTTTCCTGGGATGACTCCGTGAAAACTCATGTTGCTGGAGCTGAGCCTGGACATCGGAATGCCCATTCCCTTGAGCGTCTCTGCATACAGTATGTTCAACCCGCTGCCGCCATCCATCAATACCTTCGTCAGTCGAGTGCCTTCGACGACCGGGTCGACCACCAGTGCTTGCCTCCCAGGGGTAGCAATATGAGTAGGATGGTCCGACTGGTCGAAAGTAATGGGAGTTTGCGACCATCTCATATAGTTTGGTGTCGCCGGTGCGACCATATTGACTTCTCGGTTGATCACTTTCAGTCGACTTTTGCTCTCTACATCAGCAAAAATCATCAGAGTGAGTTGACATGAGGGTACTCTCCATCACTGTCCTGCTTGTCCTCAGCCTTGTCCGACTCCTTCTCTTTGTCCTGTGTCACGGCTAGAGCCTCTCCAGGAGCTGCTGGCTCGGCCTTCCGTTTTTGCTTCCGACTGGAGTTTCCTTTATCCGACTGACTCGGCTTGTACTTGCCGCTCCGGAGTCGGTCCTCTTCTTCGCCGTTGGCGTACTTGGTGGCTATTTCCATCATCCGACTCAGGGTCATGTCTCCAGTTCGACCAAACTTCAGGCTCAACTCTCTGTTCTTGACGCGCTCTTTGAAGGCGCAAACCGCTTGATGGTCCGACACATTCTTTATAGTGTGATGCAAAGCGATCCACCTCTGGATGTAATCCCTCAGTGTTTCACTCGACTTTTGTACACAAACTTGTAGCTTAGTCAGTCCAGCAGGTCGCTTGCAAGTTCCCTCAAATGTCCTGACGAACACTCGAGAAAGATCCTCTCAGGTGTAAATGCTGCTGGGAGCCAACTGATTCAACCATGCCCTGGCTGAAACCCCCTAGCATAAGTGGCAAATGTTTCATGGCCACCTCATCATTACCGCCACCAATCTGAACAGCCACTCGGTAGTCTTCGAGCCAAGTTTCAGGCTTAGACTCTCCGGTGAACTTATTCACCCCAGTTGCCAACCTGAAGTTGGGGGGTATCACTGCGGTTCTGATTGCTCTGCTAAAACATTCTGGACCTGAAACGTGGACACGGCTGCTTGTGGGCACATCTCTGTCATGACCACCCCTATGAGCTCTGTTTCGGTCAACCAAACCTTGCACGATGATGGATCTCGCATCAAAGCCTGGCTCTCTGGGATCGACTGGAGCTCTCCGCCCAACGCTGAGCTGGCGTCTGTCATCTTGCTGCCGGTGGGCGTTAGACCCACTTCTCGGAGGAGGAGTGGGCGCTCGACGCCTGTCATCACGATCAAATCGATCATCATAGTGGTCCCGCCGGCCTTCACGTCCCATGTGCCTCGGAGGCGACCTTGGACTGTGAGCCGACTGAACAGTATTCGCAGCGACAGATCGACTGTGAATCCTATTACGTGACTGTGACACAGCTGAATTCTGATCTCCTGCTGCCCGGAGCAAATCTCTGATCTGCATCAAGCCTCTTCCAGCCTCTGACTGAGAGGGCTGAATTGACTCCGCTATGCGGGCTGCAGCTGCCAAATTCTGAATTGGGGTTCGATATACCTGAGTAGGTTGCGGAAAGAGCTGACGTCGATTGGAGTTAGTCGCTCGTTGACGCGCACGCTCGTCGAGTGCTCGCTGAAGGTTCTCCAGTCGAGTGCGTTCAGCTAGGTTGGCTAAACGCGCCTCTTCCAGGGCACGAGCCTCAGGAGTTCCTCCTGCAATGGGGGTATGCAGGACATCCATGTTCCGGCGGCGAAGTTCTTCCCTCCGCTGGGAAGTGAGCGGCTCGGGTTGGTACTCTTCATGGGCTTGAGCAGGGTCGTCCTCGTCGTCCATCCCGTCGCCGCGGGGGAAACCGGGAGGACTACGTGGCCCGTTGACCATCAGGACCTCTGCCGCTGGATCACTGCTATCGCACTCGGATGTAGTCCCTACGGAGCCAGTCGATAGGTCGAACAGGCCGTAGAGAGATTCATCGGGCTCAATCGCCGCGACTTGGGTGGTGGCCGATTGGCGAGCCACTGCGTGTCTCACCCATCGCTGGAGCCTCGACCGACCGGAGCGCTTGCGCTGGCGGGAGACAGGGAGGGAGGACGGCGCAGGAGTCGACCGGTATGGGGTCGATGGCTGCCGCAGCAAGACGCCGCGGACACACGCCCGAAAGTGCGTCGCCCCGCGGACGGGGAGCGCGTCGACGTCGAGTGGTGCCTCCTGGAGCCAAGCGGAGTCGTCGGCGATGAAAGTGAGCGCACCGAGACGGATCTCGTGGCCCTCGACCAGAACTCCGCCGGAAACCATGATGAAGGCAATCGGACAAATTGCAACTTCTCCAAAAAAGTCGCTAAGACACCGGCCCCAAGGTGGGCGCCAACTGTCGTGGTTCTAAGTCTGACAGTAGAATGGGGGGTAAGTATGAAAAGGCAAGGTCCTAGCTATGGAGGAGCTGTACACACGGGTGTTTAGCGAGTTCAGGCCCTTCTCTGAGGAAGTAACATCCCTACGTCTCGGAGCCCGGAGGCGGTCGACTGATCTCTGTGTATATGAGTTACAGGGGTGCGAACCCTTCTACCAGTGGAGGGGGTGGCTTATATAGAGGACGCCAGGACCCCAGCCAACCCACGTAGAGGAGGGTTAAAGTACATTAAGGCTGGGCGTTACTAGTAACGCCCTACATAAAGTGTCATCATGACCATTAAGACTATTCAATTACAGATCGTTTGGATGCAGAGTAGATCCTGAACTTCTGATGGTCGGGTGCATCTTCATGGTCGAGTGTCTTCTAGCCAGTCGAGTGGAGTCTCCCTTGGTCGAGTGGAACTTCTCTTGGTCGACCGGAAGGTAGCTTCGTACGATGATGCCCTTGGGCATGGTATCCTAGATAGGTCTATGACCCTACCCTAGGTACATAACCTCATCAGCAGTCGCGCGTGTTGTAAAATGTGCTGCTGCTAATAAGCTATCAGTAGCGTGCTTCTGGTAAAGGCGCTACTGCTAAGAGGGGCCCATCATGTGGCCAGGTTCGAAATTAGCAGTAGCGACATGCAAAAAAACGCGCTACTATTACATTAGCAGTAGCGCAGTTAGTCTAGACGCGCTACTGCTAAACCTAACGTGGCGGAACGATCGGATTTTTTTAATAGTACTATGTCCCAACCAAGCCGCGCTAGTGCTAATCCGTTAACAGTAGCGCATGTTTAGAAACAGCGCTACTGCTAATTAGTAGTAGCGCCTCTTCTTATCTTCCCGTGCTGCTGCTAAGATTTTTTGTATAAACTTTTTTTTTAATAATGACATCTACCTAGGCAGCGGGCAAGTGAAGTAAAGTTGGCATAAATCATGAATCCTGCGCGCAGCGTCGCTGGCAAAAGCGTCGTCTCCTGCCCTGCCGACACCTCCACTCCACTCCACTCAGCTCAGAGACGTAGCACATGTCGTCACGCATGCATGCATCGAGCGAATTCGAGGACACCTGCCATGGCAACGTGGAACTATATATTGGCACGTAGCGCACCACCACTGAGAATCGAATATTTTAAGTCCAAAAAGCATGAAGCTCTCTCCCTGCCGCTCCTATCTATATAAACTCCTCCTCCTCTTTGCTTCGATAATTAACACAGCCAAGCCCCGCCGCACCAGCAGCAGAGAGTTCTGATTTGACACTCGGGTGAAGCAGCAAGAGAGCAAGTGCAGAAGAAAAATGGCGTCCCCTCGTCGTCGCATGGCGGCCGCGCCCGCCGCCGCCCTCCTCATCCTGCTCCTCCTCGTCGCCACGGGTGCGTCCGCCGAGCTTCCTCCCTCCCTCCCTCCCTCCCTCCCAGCGATGGAGCATCTGTAAGCTGTAATTATTCACCGGCGCTTAATTTACTCTCTGTGGTGGCCGCATTGCAGAGATGGGGACGGCGGAGGCCCGGACGTGCGAGTCGCAGAGCCACAAGTTCAAGGGCGCCTGCTTCAGCGACACCAACTGCGCCAGCGTGTGCCGCACCGAGAACTTTCCTCGCGGTCAGTGCAACACGCACTACGTCGAGCGCAAGTGCTACTGCGAGCGGGACTGCTGAGCTAATTCCGTCGGCGGATGGACGCTTGTTCGTTGTGTGTTAGGATGACCAGAAATAAAAGTTGTGTTGCCTCTTCATCGCATGCGTGTATCTAGGTGAAGATCGGTCCGGGATGCATGTGGCTTCTCTGTGTTGCGTTTCAATGTGTTGTGTGTTGTGTTGTGTTGGATTCAGTTAGTGTTGGCTTATGAGACCGGCTTTTCTACCATGCACGGGAGGTACCGTGCATAGCTGAGCACTTAATGCTTTTGGGTGGGATCCATGTCACTTTTTCCACGGAGATGTTTGATATATTTTTAATTCTCTATACTGTCATATCCATTGGGTGTTGTGTCAGAAATGCTACACATATTTCTATTTTTTTTACAGATATGTGTGCACTATTCAACTACGTACGTACTCTCCTTCCACAAACATGTGCATTGCAATATAAAGATACTAAAATATTCAAATGTTTATCATAATGTTTTATTATTTTTTAAAAGGAAAAACAACCATATGTACTATTTTACCGTGGTTTATCTGTTCGAGATTGTATCATAAAGTTTCATTCAGTGTCAATACACTGAAAACTTATCAGGTTTTTCATGTTCTAGATTGCATTATTATGTTCCATAGAGTTTCATCATGTTCTGGAATATTATATTGCATTATTATGTTTCATAGAGTTTCATCATGTTCTGAAATATGGACTTTAAAATCTCTCAAAATATATTCAACAGCGGTTTTGTTTCAAAGTCCAAATCGCAAGGAACTCAAATAGCAATTGTGTGATTCAAAAAATAAAATAGATTGAAGCTTTGGAATTATATGAAAAAATATGAATGGGCCAGGGATATAGAAGAGAGGTTGCTAACGTATGGCATATTTTGTGATTTGAGTGGGGACCAACATGCATGCATCTTCAATAGATTGCACGGCTGAGCCATGGCACGGGTCTCCGGTTCAGGGTAGAATTTCTTTTTGGAAAAAGTCCATTTTAAACCCTTGAACTCGTAGAGAGGTTCGGTGAATCAAACCCTCAAGTCTAAATCCCTGTTGTTTGCACCCTAAACTATACAATCCTGGGCTAAATCAAACCCTAACAAAAGTTAACCGGGATTTGTCTGGTGGGCCAGCCCATTTGTTTTTTTGTTTGCTCAAAAAAAGTTGGCTTTATTCCTTCTGTCGCACGCACAGGCGAAACTCCGACAGGGCCGGCCCATGAAAACTGGTGACCGTGCGGAGCTTGAGCCTGTAACGCTAAATCCGACCGGGCCGGCCCATGAAAACTGGCGACCGTCAGCGGAGCGCTAAAAGGATCTGGGGCAACAGATACCCTGGTACTACCAGTTCTGCTACCAACTGAATCTGTTTAATTAGCAACACAAAGCAATATATGCCTAACGAAAAGCTACACAAAACTTTAAGAATCAACACCAGATTCGAATATTTTTTTTAATTTCGAACGCAAAAAATGTTTTGATTCTTTTTGAGTGTTTATGAAAAGCGACCACATTTCAAATTTATGAACACATTTACGAAACTAAATTTGGAGAATTCAAACAAACTTTTGGAACATGCACATTTATTAAAACACCCGAACAAAATTAGGAAAACGAACATTCTTTAAAATTCGCACACAATTTTGAAATGGGAACATTTTTAAACTCCTGATTTTTATTGAAAACTCGGACATGTTTAGAATTTTATGAAATATAGGAACATTTTTTAGAACTCCAGAACAAAATTAGAACACACCAACATTTTTTATTTTTGATTTTTGTTAAACTGAACCAATTTTTGAAATCACAAAGATTTTTTTAAAAGTTGTCAACATATAAAAAACATTATGAACAATTTTTCAAAATAAGGAACATTTTTTAAATTCCGTCTATCGACAACACAATGTCTCGGGTTCGAGCCAACCCTGCGGCTTATTTTTTTTAACAGAAAAAAAACTAAAGCAGGCCTGCCCAGCAGGGAGCAGGGTGTTCGTCTGCGTTTTAATGCAAAAATGAATAATTCCGACCATTGAACATTTTTGTAATATACAAAAAATATTTCTTAAATAAACATTGAGCATTTGTGTGATATACGCTAAACAATTTGTAAATACACAATGAACATTACTGTGATATACGCTGAACAATTTGAAAATATACCATGAACATTACTGTGAACGCTGAACAATTTGAAAAGGCACAAAAAAGAATAAAGTAAAAATAAACAGAAGAAACACAGATTGTTCCTCGTATTAAAGTATTATTAATGAAAAAATGGCAATGAAACATTTCCTGATAATGTATTAATGGAAGAAGAAGGAAAAGAAAACGAAAGAAAAAGGCAGGAAGAACATGAAAGAACCAGAAAGAAAAAACCTAAAAGATAAAATAAAACAAAAGGTCAACAAAAGAAATGAACGGAAAAATAAAGCAGTGAACGGGCAGCGCGGCCGCGAAATGGGCCGGCCCACGCGCAGGCGTAGCGCTGCTGCGGGCGGCAAATAGGTTCCGCCACCAATCCCGGCCATCCTTTGCAATCCCTGTTTGGCAAACGACTCCAGAGTTTGATTTAGACCGGGATTGCATAGTTTAGGGTGCAAACGACGGGGATTTGGACTTGAGGGTTTGATT
Source organism: Triticum dicoccoides (assembly GCF_002162155.2). NCBI lineage: Eukaryota > Viridiplantae > Streptophyta > Magnoliopsida > Poales > Poaceae > Triticum > Triticum dicoccoides. The sequence continues at coordinate 11,273,700 of NC_041381.1, forward strand.
CGCTGAACCTCTACGGGTTCAAGGTTTAAAGTGGATGGACTTTTTCCATTTCTTTTGTCGGTGGCGTGTCTCTTGTTTTTACATAAGGATCGGATCTATTATGATAAAGATTCACTGGATTCCTTACAAAGCACCTCTAAAATAATAATAAAATATATCAAGGTCCACGGACCCCGAACGACCGTTGCTGCCGTTAGGACGAGACGATGTGTCCTGTCTTTGCGTCATAGCCGGCCAGACCTTGTCAACGATCTTGTCAACGGGAAGTCTTCATACAAGTGTCCCTAATTATCATCGCCATGTTGCTGTCATTGATTGCCTAGACAAATGTACTTCGCTTGTCTATTAAGGGAGCAAAAAGTTTCTTTTTTATTTTATTTTATAAGGTGGAAGTTTAGGACTAAACCTATTTAATTGTAGTATTTGTTTCGTCTTCACGTGTTCTTAGTATTGAAAATGGAAAGGGAAAAAAAACGAGATGTTTCTTGAGAAATGCCAGGGGGCTAGAGAATGCAATTTATTCGGGCCGTCTTCTCTCCTTTTGTTATTTACTAGGACAATGTCTGTAGGGTTTTTTTTGGGATAAAGGGAGTTTTATTTTTATGTAATAGTGTTACAGTCAAGAGGCCACAAATTCTTAGTACAAGGTGGAGCCGAGACCAACCACACAGCAGTTGTACTCTCGGTACGGCTATATTTGGCCAGCCGATCTGCAACTCGAAGAATTTTCTAAGGATAAAACTCCCTAATGCACATTAACTCTTTGATCTACGAAGACTTTTCTGAGGATAAAACTCCCTATTGCACGTTAACTCTTTGATCTGTGAAGAATTTTCTGAGGATAAGACTCCCTAATGCACATTAACTCTTTGATCACCCGAACCAAAGAACCCTACACAGAAGGCTCCAGTCCACTGTTCGACAAGCAAGATAGTGCTTCCCACGAGTCTGACTGAACGATAACCGGAAGTATAAATAATGCCAGTAGGTTACAATGGATATAAATAATCTATTATGTCAGATCGTCATTTACCTGTCTATAATACAATTGTTTTCGTAGGGGAGGCTATTAATACAATTGTGTAAATAAATTTTTGGGGTGTAAATAATCCATTATGTTAAATTGTGATTTACCTATATATATATTAAGACAATTATGTAATAAATGTTTATCAAATCTTCTTCGTGATTTACCTTATTGTGATAACAAGTTTTGTAAGTAAACTAAAATTAAATCTCAAGATGATATGCCGGCTCAGTCTTTCGAAGGTGCTCATAGGGGTAGGGTGTGCGTGTGTGCGTTCATAGAAGTGAGTGTATGCGCGTGTATATGAGCGCTTGTGTCTATACTGATGCTCAAAAAAAATTAAATTGGTTCAGAAGATAAATAAATTAAAATGATTAATTATCATACGGGGAGGTTAGACGAGGGGGTCAGGAAAAGAAAAATGAAACATGACACCTTTAGATAGATAGATATAGATATAGATATAATATAGATAGATAGATATAGATTATACCTGGCCATCTGTCGGGTCGGGCCGGTCTTCGGGCCAGGCCTACCAAAGCCCGACACAATAAACCTAGGCCCGAGCTCGGCCCATCAGTCAAAAAACCCAGCAGGCCTCGGGCCACGGGCCGGTCCTCTTCCTTAAACGGTGAATATGCCAGGCCCGAGCCCGGCTGCCGGGCCTAAAAATCAGGCCCAAGGCCAGCCCGTGGGCATGGTCGGGTCGGGCCGTCCGGGTCGGGTTGCCCATGGCCAAGTATAATATAGATATAGTATAGATAGATAGATAAATAGATAGACATATAGACAGATATAAAGATAAAGATAGAAATTATGGACTATGGACTTTTTCCCTTCTAGTCAAGGATTATTTTAGGGCTTTCTAGCTAGGGCTTGAGAAGCTCCCAAGGGACGCGGGAGCTATATCTATATCTCACTTATAACGAGATGGTAGCTCCCCTCATCAGCAGCAGTAGAGAGCTCTGATTTGACACTCGGGTGAAGCAATAGAGCAAGTGCAGAAGAGAGATGGCGTCCCCTCGCCGCATGTCCGCGGCGCCCGCCGCCCTCCTCATCCTGCTCCTCCTCGTCGCCATGGGTACGTCCGGCGAGTTTCTCCCTTCCATCGATCAAGCAGCTGTAAACTGTAATTAATCACCGGCACTTAATTACTTTTTGTGGTGGTTGCATTGTAGAGATGGGGACGATGAAGGTGGCAGAGGCACGGACATGCCAGTCAAAGAGCCACAAATTCAAGGGCGGCTGCTTCAGCGACAGCAACTGCGCCAGCGTGTGCCACACCGAGAACTTCCCCCGCGGGCAATGCCACCAGCATTACGTCGAGCCCAAGTGCTTCTGCGAGCGGGATTGCTGAGCTTAGGATGACCAGAAATAAAGTGGCTCCATCGGTGTTGCATCTTCATCTTCATGCATGCATCCATTCATGTTGTTTAGGTGAAGATAGGGCCTGGCTCCGGCGTGTTTGCGGCTTCAATTTGTATACTAATAACGATGCATGCCTGATGCATGTGGCTTCTCTGTGTTGTGATGTGTTGTGTTTCTATGTGGTGTTGTGTTGGATTCAATCAATCTGCAGTTAGTTGGCTTGGCTTTTTTTTTCAAAAGGATCAGATCTATTACGATATAGATTCACCAGATTCCCTACAAAGCACCCCTAAAATAATAATAAAAAGTACATCAAAGTCCATGGACCATCAAATCAAACGACTGTTGCTGTCACTAGAATGAGACAACGACGTGTCGCTGTTATAACCGGACTGACCTTGTCGGGAAGTCTTCAGTGACAAATCTACTCCGCTTGTCTATTAAGCGGAGCAAAAATATTCTTATTTTCTTTTATAAGAATTCTTTTTTTATATTACAAGTTTGAAGTTTAGGACTAAACCTAATCTAACTGTAGTATTTGTTTCATCTTCATGTTCTTAGTTTTGAAAATGGGAAGGGAAAGAAATGCTGGTGTCGGAGGCTAGAGAATGCAATTTATTCGGGCGGGCTATTCTCCTTTTGTTATCTACTATTGCAATGCCCGTGATATAAATAATCTGTTAATAGATCATGATTTACCTACCTATGTTAATACAGTTGTTTAATAAAATCATGAGATATAAGTAATCTATTACGTTAGATCATGATTTACCGGCCCATATTAAGACAATTATGCACATGATTTACCTTATATTTGACGAGAAGTTTGGTAAGTAAACTAAATTTAATTTATTAGATAAGTAAATTCAGGTGATTAATTATCATACATGAATGTTAGATGAAAAGGTGAGGAAAAGATGAGTGAAACATGGAACCTTTAGATGGATAGAGATAGTACAGATATAGATATTAATATAGATATAGATATGGATATAGATATGGATATAGATAGTCCTCCAAGGGACTCTGAGAGCTATATCTACATCTCGTTTATAGCGAGATGGTAGCTCCCCTCATCACCCACACGCATGGGTTGGCCCACTAACTCGATGAACTAAGAGTCCTCCTCGTTCGTGTATTTAGAGCTGGTAAGCGATAGTGGTGCTCACGCCTCTCTAAGCTAGGCGCTGGTAAGTGATATGGTGCTCACGCCTTGCTAAGCTAGGCCTGACCCAACAAAGGCGAAATGACAAAATTGTTTGGGTCGTAGCCATGCAGGTCTCTTTGGCGAATGGTTGACCGGTCAACCATCTGCTAAAGATTCATGATTATGAAAAAGTTTGGAATTCTCAAAAAAAGTTATGAATTTGAATTTTTTTGTGGATTTTGAAAAAATAATTCTATGGATTTTAAAAAATGTTCATGGATTTAAATCTACACATACATTTCAAAAATAGTACAAAGATTTGAAAGTTCGTGATTTAAAAAGAGTCCATGGGTTTGAAAAAAAGATTGATGAATAAGAAAAACATTCTAAAGTGTGGAAAATGTTCACGAAATTAAAATATCTCGCATTCGAAAAGGTTCTTGTGTTTTAAAACTTCAAATTTTCAAAAACAAAATCATGAGTTTAAAAAAATTAAATAAATTTTTTTAAAATGATCATGAAGTTGTAATTATTCACAAATTTAAGAAAAAGTTCACAAATATGAAAAATAAAATCTCGAATTGAAAAACGTTCAGCAACTTGAAAAATATGAATTTGAAAACTTTCATGCAATTAAAAAGGAAAGAAGAAAAAGGGGAAAGTAAACGAGCAAAACGAAGACCAAAAGAATGGCTAATATGGGCCGGACCATTAGGATAGATGCGAGTGAGGGAGAG
>NC_041381.1:11278254-11359900 GCF_002162155.2 Triticum dicoccoides
CTATTTGGCACCCATTAGTGTATTAAACACAAAGCAGCACACACCATTCCTAGGAGCTGGGCCGGCACGTTTAACTTTTTTTTCTGCTAAAACAAGTGCGAAAGGTGGGTTTGCGGTGATTCAAACCTGCGATCTCCCTGTACTAGATAAAGGTGCCCACAACGCCTCCTGTGATAATTTTTTTTCCTTCTCTTCCTTTTATCCCTCTTGTCTTGTTCTTTTTTTCGTTTTTATTTTTCTCTTTTCTCTTAAATCTGTGAACTTTTTCCAGTATGGACGAACATTTTTTTTACAGCGATGAACATTTTTCAATATTGATGTACTTTTTTCCGAATTTGTGAAACGTTTTTGAAAATGAATGATTTTTAGAAAATAGATGGACATTTTTTCGAATTTGTGAACTTTTTATGAGAATCTATCAAACTTTTTCAAAATGGATGAACTTTTGTAATTGATGAACTTTTTTGAAAATCGCTGAAATTTTTTGAACATCAATGAACTTTAAAATGATCCGTGATTGATATTAAAATCTGTGAAGTTTCTAGTTTGTTAAAAAAAATTCAAAAAAGTCGAGCTTTCCTAATGTGTATGTGCAGTTAATAGCACTGTTGTTCTTAAACTGCTCGCGTTGTATCATACGAGCTAAACTGTGCGCGGCTATTTAGTTTTTGGGCTGAATTAATAAACTGTGCGTCGATTCCTGGTAGGGGCACTAAATAGGTTTTGGGCTGAATGGATAATGTATACATTTTACTATTAATTCTCGTTTCCTTTTTTTATTTATTTACCTGTCTTGCCATTTTTCTTTGTTTTTTTTTCTTATTTTCACTGGTATTTACATATGTTCTTCCTTTAGTCTTTCTTAGTATTCATCAGTGTTCCTTTATTTTTATTGGTTTCTTTCTTGATTACACTGCTTTCATTTTGTTGCACTGATTTTCTTCTATTTTCTTTTTTTATTTCATTTTTTCTATGTTTTCCTCTGTTGTTTTCGTTCTGATTTATTTGATTACCTCTTTGTTTTTCTTTCTGTTTTCGTTTAAAACAGGAACATCTTTTACACATGTTTAACATTTACTCAAATCCATAAAGCACATGTCGAAAAAAAATCAAATACATAATTAGCATCTTTTGCAAATTTTATATTTTCGTGTCAACTTTTTTCCACAAACATTCTACATTTTCTGTATACATTAGGAACATTTGAATACACATTTTATACTTTTTTAAGTAAATCATTAACATTTTCTTCAAACATATATTACTGTTTACAACTCTTTTCCTACAAATTTTGCAATTTTTATATAAGTTGGGAACATTCTTTATACACCTTCTTACATTTTTAAATTCATGTTTAACATTTTTAAAGCATTTACTTTTTTATGTCTACTTCTTTTCATACACATTGTACATTTTTTATACATTGGGAACATGTTTAGAGACATTTAACATTTTTAAATACATTATTAACACATTTCCATAGATATGTATTGGTTGCTACATTTACCCATGGATATGGTACAATTTTTGGTATACGTCAGAATTATTTCAATATACATGAATAATAATTATGATGTATATTTTTTTCGTTGAACATTTGATAATGTTTCATATCCATTAGAAACATATTTATATAAATATTAATCATCTTTCAAATGTATTCAATATTTTTTATTATATGTATATATATCTTTTGAATATTTCATAATGTAGTAAGAATTAAAAACTAAATTAATAACGTGGAAAATATACCTCAAGGCCTTTTGTCCTGCTGGGCCGTCGCTTTCTTGTTGCTGCTTTCACGCGCTGCCCTATGTCTCGCTATAGACATACTCGTACCTTGCAAGAGATACGTCTATATATCGCTCAAAGTAATTTCTACAAACACCTCGGTGACACAAGCAAGATTCGTACTATGGTGAGCTAGTACACACCAATGTTATTTTTTATTTTCCTTTTCTAAAATCCGTTTTATATTCTAAATATTCAGAAATAACATTTGCAAATTAATTAATTAATATTTTGAAATATTTAAAATATGTGTTACATATTAAAAAAAAGTTTGCGCAATTTCGGAAACAATATTCACCCGTTTTAAAACCCGTTCACTTAATTAATAATAAGTGTTCTATTCCAGCGATAAAGGATTCGAGGTAGTATAACTAGTATTGGGGCCTTACGAGGGTACGAAGCTTTTCCCTACCCTAGCCGCTGCCACGGACGAGGCGACTAGGGAGGCGATCCTTTTCCACCAATCTCCACCGGCGAGGACGCTTTCCCCCTCTCTCTCCGGCTGCTGCTCCGGTAGCAGGAGGGAGGGGGACCCCGTTCCTCCGCTCTGTAGTTAGGGTTTGGATTTGTAGGTCGTGGTGCGCCGTTGGTGTGGTGGGAGCGGCGCCCGGACGATTAAATCTGCCTCAACTCCACTCCCACACCGGCGGTGTCCTTCATGGCGGCGTCTCGAAGTTGGTGTCATCGTGTGTTTGTCGATCCTTCAGATCGGCGATGTTAGGGTTCATGGATGGTGTCGGCGAGGCGGCGGTGGTGACTCCATCAGGTGTGTCTATCCTTCTGCTCTGTCCCCGTTGCTGCGGTGTTATCTCCGACGTCATGGTGGAGCAGGGAGGTTTTGTCGTCTAGGAGTACGCGCAGACGCTTGTCTACGCAAGTGACAGCTGGAAGATGGTGCATCTTGTGCTGGGTTTGTGGTTGGAGGCTGACAGTTCTGGTTTCCTCCTCCGACGTCGTAGTCGTGCGGAGGTGTCAGTTCTGGAGTTCGATGGTGTGTCCGGAGACACGTGCCCCGGTCTGATTCTTTCAACGGCAATGGTTTTGCTACAGGCAAACTACTTTGGAGGTCCGTAAAGCTGCAGATCAGCGATGGAGCCGCGTCGAGCTCGGGTGAAGAGGTGATTTGTCTCCTTTCCCTTAGTGAAGAGGGCCAGACGCTGGTTTTTGGCATAGGATTATCCTATCTTTTCAGTCCTGTAATACCAATGTTTACGTGGCTTGTAACTGAATCTTTATGTTATTAATGCGACACGTATTACTATGCAAAAAAAAATGTTCTATTCCAGTGATCTGTAAACATGTTTGTGACATAGAAAATTGTTCACCATGTATTAAAAATGTTCACGGTGCATTTATAAGAAGCTTACTATGTATTTAAAAATTATTCGACGTCTAGGAAAAAAATCAGCGTGCATCCAACAAATGTTCAACGTGTATCTATCAATTGTTTAACGTGTATGCAAATATGTTTAACATGTGTTGAGAAAAACTTTCATGTGTACCTGAAAAAATGTTTAATATGTATTTTAAATATATTTACAGTATACTCCAAAGATGTTCATTGTTCATGAAAAAAAATATTCATACGCTAAAACTGGGAGTACTAATAAAACTCATGAATCTGAAAATTAAAAATACTAAAGGTGAATGAAAAGAAAAAGGAAAATGATAGTGAGAAAACATAGTGGTCATTTCCTGTACGTATGAGAAGTGCGGAAGGAGGTTTGAAAACTGAGTGTCGTAGGCGGTGTAGTGGTTAGTGGAGGGATCTATCAACAGAGTGATCGCTGGTTCGTTCCTGGGTACGCACACATTCCCTTGCCCTCCCTTTTCGAGTCTCAAAACAGGGAAATGAAAAGGTAGTTGGGCCGAGCCCATCTAACGCCGGCATTTTGGATACAAGTGAGTGCGTAGATGGGCCAGGCCCGTTGTGGTTTTTGCTGCTGTATTTTGTTCCTCGTTTTTGTGGGTTTTGGGTTTCATTCATTCTTTTTTTTTTTGCTTTTTTCAAAACAAAGAAAATCCTGTTTTCACTCATCCACCACAACCTCTCCCTCGTCTTGCCTTCACTCCACCTTGGCTTTGCTTAGCTAATTAAACACAGCTAGCCCCCAGTAGCACTGGCGTCTCGGGTGAAGCAAGCAAGCAAACAAGAGCGGAGAGAGATTTTGAAGTTTTCTCGGGGAAAAATGACCGATAATGGCCGGACGTGATTTAATTTGCATACGATTCGGAAATTGTGCAAACCTAGCATGAATACCTACTATGGGTATGCCCACCTGCTGGCAAAAGTTGGGGTCATTTCATACATTTCCAAAAGATAGACCATGTTCAACGGAGTGTATCAGCGTAGGTGAGAAGTGTCCGTTTGGGAGCACGTCATTTCTCGACATCCCTTAAATGGCCTCAGAATGGTCCGTTTGAGAGCGTATTTTTTGTCATCCGCCAACTAATCTCAATCTTTTTCATAAGGTTATATGATCAATTCAAGGCACCATGCCAAGTTATTTGAGTTTTGGACAATTTGTATTTACTGGAGTTTTCTCGGTGCAAAATGGTCGACAAATGGTCAGACGTGACGCAACTTGCATACGGTGTAGGAATCCATTCAAATCTGACATGGATGCCTACCATGGGCATGCGCACCTGCTTGCAATAGTCGGGGTTATTTAATGCATGTCCAAAAATATACTATATTCAACGGAGAGTATCCGGGTAGGACAAAAGGGTCCATTCGAGAGTGCATTTTTCGGCTTCCATAAAATGACTCCAAATTTTTTTTCATGCGCTTATATGATCAATTCAAGTTAGCATGCCAAGGTTTATGAGTTTTCGACAATTCTTGCATTTTTTGGACTTTTCTCGATAAAAAATGACCGAATGTGATGCAACTTGCATATGGTGTCGGAATTCATTTAAATCTGACATGAATTCCTACCATGGGTATGCCCACATGCTGGCAAAATTTGGATTCATTTTATACATGTCCAAAAATAGATCATCTTCAACAGACGGTGTCGGGCTTTCTCGGGCTCGGGCCCGATATTGTAGGCCCGATGGCCGGGCCAGGCCGGACTCGGGCCTAGGTTTTTAGCACTGGGCTTTTTTTGGCCTGGCCTGAAGCCTGGCCCGGCTCGAGATATGCCCAGGTATAGGAGAGATATATGGTAACCGATACACTGTGATTACCCAAAAGAGGTGATAATCATCCATTTAATATTGCATTAACCGAATATCGTTTTTTATGTTTTGAAGATTGGAAAAAAATTAATGCATTAAGTCCAGCTAAAATTACGGGGTAGTTAAATACTCCCTCCGTCCCAAAATTCTTGTCTTAGATTTGTCTAGATAAGGATGTACCTAATACTAAAACATGACTACATACATCCGTATTGAGACAAATCTAAGACAAGAATTTTGGGACGGAGGGAGTACCACCATAAACGCAGGCAGGCTGGATTTCAATCCACGTGAGTGCTTCTCCCCTCTATATAAACTCCAGCAGAAGGGGATGTCCTTGAACACATTAACAAGAAGATCAAACATCCAAAAAATAGCAGCGATAGTGGTAGCCTTACATCTTGTCATGGCATTTTGCAAGAGAAACACAAGCATTGCATGCCTGGCAGCCGTGATGGTGGTGATGGCCACCGTGATGCTACCCTGTGACGCTGAAAGAGGTAGATAGACAATTAAGTACTCCCTCCATCTTGCAAAACGATCTTGTATTATGGAAATATAATCATGTTGATATTTTTTACCATTGTAGATTACTGTGTTACGGTTTATGATGTACCATGCACGCGCGACAAGTGCATGCCTCTATGTGCTCAAACTGGTTTCACAAAAAATCCCCACTGCTTCACCGAAGACAAGTGTTGTTGTCAGATGGACTTGGAGCCCATGGTCGCCGCAGTAGGTCGTGATTAATCGCCCGCGCTGATAATGATAGTTAAACTTTGAATTTTCTTATCAGATTACTATCAACATGTTCTCGCTATGTGTATGAATTAATTAATTATCAAAAGATAAATGTATGGCATTTTGCTTCTTCTTTTTTTGAGAAAAATGTATGGCACTTTGCTTGTGGACCAAGAATCGCTTATGTCTCGGTCCGCTAGACCTAGCAATCTACCCCCACGCTTAACGTATAAAGGGTTCACTCATTGTATACACTTTCGTATGTATGGTCGGGTGGGTTGCCCGTCGTTTACGCCGTAGTTCGGGGAGCCCAACTGTGTGAATAAACTTATCCAAGCGTCCTTGGCTCGGCCCATTAATGTTTTTAATATTAAAAAACAGATGCGGCTATTGAAATTCAAACTTATTACCTCTTTGTACGGTCTAGTGGCAGTAACCAACTGGGACAGCTTTGCGCGACTGTGCCCACTACAACTATTCGGATGTTCATGTGCTAAAAGACTCGTGTGAACAACCTCACGTGTCAGTGGCGGACCTAGAATCGCAGGCTTGGGGTGCCATGGTTCAACATTTACACTAAACATCATCATAATCTCAATAATAGTTTTAAAATAACAAAAACTTGATGAATATTTAGTGTTAGGTATATACGAAAAATTATTTTACAATTCTGGAGGAGGTGCCATGGCACACACGGCACTTAACACTAGATCCACCCCTGCCACTCATCCTAAGAATGTTTATGGGACACGACCCATCTAGTGCCATGTGATGTGATGCTAACAAAAAGGCAACACCTTGTATTCTTTTTTTAAGTTTTGTCTGGCAGTTTTTCTACTGCTTGTTTTCTCTTTCTCCTTCTTTGTTTCATTTTCTTTTCTGTTTTTAAATTGACATTTTTCTCCTAAAATTATGGACTTTCCTTAAATTCGGGAACTTCATTTCAAATCCGTGTATAATTTCTTAAATTCGTGATTTAAAATCCATAAACTTTTTTTCAAACACACGAACGTTTTCCCAATCCATGAACTTGTCTCAATTTATACATTTTCTAAAACCTGTGAACCTTTTGAAATCCGTGAACATTTTTAAAAATATCATTGAAATTATTTAAAATCCATGATTTAAAAAAAAACATTCCATGAAAATTGAAATTTTCATGTTCTTTTTCATATGTCATGAATTTTTCAATTTTTTAAACTTTTGTAACATTCGTGAACTTATTTTAAATTGAAGCATTTTTAAAAAATTGGTGAACTCTTTTCATATTTGCAAACTTTTTTTAAATTTCTGATGTTTCTAAAAATTCATGAACCTTCTTCAAATTACTCGTTTTATAAAGGACGGTGATATCTGCCACACGTGTGGCATGGAGGGAGGCGCACCACACGCCTCTATAGCAAAATAGATTGCCATGTCACCGCATGCATGCATGTGGGAATCTTTTTGAATTTCCACTTTTTAAACTATTTTATCTCTTAAATGAAAACTCCGATTGAAAATCCGTATTCACCACTAAATCCATCGCGACAGGATCTTCAAAACTAGATCTCATATCAATATGTTTTGATGACTATTTTTTGTTAAAAGTTGTCAGGTCTATTGCAGATATATTGCCATGGTGTTTAGTTTTTACATCGAAGTTGTCATGATATGTCTCAACTACCTTTTTTCTACGTTGAAGTAAATTTTGACACATTATAAAAAAGAAAATTAAGAAACTAAACTTGCCATGATGAATTACTAAAAATTTCCATGATCCATGTAGTAAATTTGTCGTGGTTAATTACTATAAATTGACATGCTCAATTAATAAAATTTGCCATGAAAGTAGTTGAAATACAATGGCAGCTTTAAAATCTAGAAAAAAAAGATGAAACATATAATAGCAACTTTAGTGTAAACACTGTGACAACTTTAGTGTAAACATCATGGCAACTTTTGGCCAAAAAAAGTCATCAAAACATATTAACACGTGATCTAGTTTTGGAAGATCTCGTCGAGACGGATTTAATGGTGAAAGCGGATTTTTAATCAGATTTTTTTATTAATGAGATAAAACATTTTTAAGTCCGAAACCAAAAAGATTCTCGCTGATGTCATCTCTTTTGACGTGAAAAATAGATGATAATGGAGGTGCTTGGGTCATGTTGCTTCGTGCCACACGTTTGGACGTTATCATTTGGGTTTATAAATCCGTGAACTTTTTGTCAGATCCACGAACTATTTTTAAATCCACAATATTGTTCAAATTCATAAATCATATTTTAAACCTGTAAACTATTTTGATTTCCGAGTTTTTAAAATCCATAAACTCTAAGACAAAGGAAGGAGAAAAATCTAGGAAAAAAACTCATGCAAACAACCTAGGAAAAAACTGGTACGAACAACCTATGTACATTTTGAAGTTTTCTCGGGGAAAAATGACCGATAATGGCCGGACGTGATTTAATTTGCATACGATTCGGAAATTGTGCAAACCTAGCATGAATACCTACTATGGGTATGCCCACCTGCTGGCAAAAGTTGGGGTCATTTCATACATTTCCAAAAGATAGACCATGTTCAACGGAGTGTATCAGCGTAGGTGAGAAGTGTCCGTTTGGGAGCACGTCATTTCTCGACACCCCTTAAATGGCCTCAGAATGGTCCGTTTGAGAGCGTATTTTTTGTCATCCGCCAACTAATCTCAATCCTTTTCATAAGGTTATATGATCAATTCAAGGCACCATGCCAAGTTATTTGAGTTTTGGACAATTTGTATTTACTGGAGTTTTCTCGGTGCAAAATGGCCGACAAATGGTCAGACGTGACGCAACTTGCATACGGTGTCGGAATCCATTCAAATCTGACATGGATGCTTACCATGGGCATGCGCACCTGCTTGCAATAGTCGGGGTCATTTAATGCATGTCCAAAAATATACTATATTCAACGGAGAGTATCCGGGTAGGACAAAAGGGTCCATTCGAGAGTGCATTCTTCGGCTTCCATAAAATGACTCCAATTTTTTTTTCATGCGCTTATATGATCAATTCAAGTTAGCATGCCAAGGTTTATGAGTTTTCGACAATTCTTGCATTTTTTGGACTTTTCTTGATAAAAAATGACCGAATGTGATGCAACTTGCATATGGTGTCGGAATTCATTTAAATTTGACATGAATTCCTACCATGGGTATGCCCACATGCTGGCAAAAGTTGGATTCATTTTATACATGTCCAAAAATAGATCATCTTCAATAGATGGTGTCGGGCTTTCTCGGGCTCGGGCCCGATATTGTAGGCCCGATGGCCGGGCCAGGCCGGGCTCGGGCCTAGGTTTTTAGCATAGGGCTTTTTTTGGCCTGGCCTGAAGCCTGGCCCGGCTCGAGATATGCCCAGGTATAGGAGATATATATGGTAACCGATACACTGTGATTACCCAAAAGAGGTGATAATCATCCATTTAATATTGCATTAACCGAATATCGTTTTTTATGTTTTGAAGATTGGAAAAAAATTAATGCATTAAGTCCAGCTAAAATTACGGGGTAATTAAATACTCCCTCCGTCCCAAAATTCTTGTCTTAGATTTGTCTAGATAAGGATGTACCTAATACTAAAACATGACTACATACATCCGTATTGGGACAAATCTAAGACAAGAATTTTGGGACGGAGGGAGTACCACCATAAACGCAGGCAGGCTGGATTTCAATCCACGTGAGTGCTTCTCCCCTCTATATAAACTCCAGCAGAAGGGGATGTCCTTGAACACATTAACAAGAAGATCAAACATCCAAAAAATAGCAGCGATAGTGGTAGCCTTACATCTTGTCATGGCATTTTGCAAGAGAAACACAAGCATTGCATGCCTGGCAGCCGTGATGGTGGTGATGGCCACCGTGATGCTACCCTGTGACGCTGAAAGAGGTAGATAGACAATTAAGTACTCCCTCCATCTTGCAAAACGATCTTGTATTATGGAAATATAGTCATGTTGATATTTTTTACCATTGTAGATTACTGTGTTACGGTTTATGATGTACCATGCACGCGCGACAAGTGCGTGCCTCTATGTGCTCAAACTGGTTTCACAAAAAATCCCCACTGCTTCACCGAAGACAAGTGCTGTTGTCAGATGGACTTGGAGCCCATGGTCGCCGCAGTAGGTCGTGATTAATCGCCCGCGCTAATAATGATAGTTAAACTTTGAATTTTCTTATCAGATTACTATCAACATGTTCTCGCTATGTGTATGAATTAATTAATTATCAAAAGATAAATGTATGGTGTCGGTGTACTAAAGTAGGGGTACCTTAGTATCCCAAACTTGTGCATGGGCAGTCGCAGCGCCCCGCGGCAAGGCTTGTCGGGTGCCCGCCAAGATCCTCCGCAGTTCCTATTAGAGCCATTCAAGAACAAAGTGTTTTAACTGAGAAGACAAGGCCCCGGCAAGAGGAGCTTGCCGGGAAGGACAAGACCCCGGCAAGAGGAGCTTGCCGGGAAGGCCAACCGAGGCACTCCAAGGAACTTGCCGCGACGCGCCACGCGCTCCGACAAGGCAACAAGGCCCCGGCAAGAGGAGCTTGCCGGGAAGACCCACCAAGATACCTCGAGGCCCGGTGAGCGACAAGCTTCCGGACCCGACAAGACAAGAGCAGCGGCAAGGTGCTTGCCGCGGCAGGCGACCACTCTGTGCCCACGCTCCAGCGCATCCACCAACGTGTCGCTCTGGGGGCCTCTCCAGGCGCGCGTGGCGGGAGGCTGTGCAGCCAGCGTTGCGCAGTGGCATGCGAAGCTGACAAGATCGCCATCGTGGCGAATGGTGGCGCCCCTAACGGTCCTTTTCTGCATTGTTTGGGGGACTCAGACGGGCATTTAATGCCCTTGTCCCCTGCCGTCAGAGTTAGGTAGGGTGCACTGTACAAGTAACTGTACCAACCACCTCCCTTTTTACGTTTGTACCCCTGTCTGCGTTGCCACCTGTCGGTGACCCCTTTAGCGTATAAAAGGAGGCCCATGCGCAACGTAGAGGGGGGTTCGGGGGTTCGGAGGTTCGGAGGTTCGGAGGGTTGGACAGTTTGGAGAGGTTCGACTAGTTCGGAACCCAGGAGAACACTATGCTCTCTATCTGGAGCAAGAATACAAGATAATCAGACAAGCAGCAGTAGGAGTATTATCTCTCCGGAGAGCTCCGAAGCTGGGTAAACCGCTCGTGTGCTTCGCCTCGATCTGCTCTTCGTGTGATCTCCGCCCCCCGCCGAACCGAAAGGGGCCCGGTCCGCCGGCCCCATAGGTGTTCGTGGATCAGTTTTCCCCGACATCTTTGGCGCGCCAGGTAGGGGGCGTCGAGGTCGCGTGAACCTGATCCGGCGTTCACGCGAGCCAGATCTTTGTTTTCTTCATCATCATCTTCAACATGCCACCGAAGAAGAAGGCTTCGGAGATGGCCGCTCCGTCCACGTCGATTCCACCGCCACCGGAGCAAACGGGCGGTGGGGTAGACGGCGGCGGAGGAACGGGCGCCGACGAGGGAGCTCATGCCGCCGCCAGGTCCAAGGACAAGGCCGCGCAAACCTCGGCGTCCGTACACGCACCGCGCCCGTCTCAGGAGCTGCGGGGCCAACAGCGTCATGGTACTCGCGGTGCCATACGCTCGTTGGATCAAAATCGAGCTGGCAGATCTCGAGATACTCAAGACCAGCACGCACACCAGCCTGCTGGCACGAGCAAAACACGGTCGCCTGGACGGGATCCTGCTCCTTCTAACATAGTTAGAAGTCCGAGCATATTCCGCTCCTCGCACCGTTCGCCACCGCCACCAAAGACTCCAGAAGAAGCGTTGGCTCGAGCCCAACTGCTCCTGGATTACCCTCCGGCGGCGGATAAGATCGACGGTTGGAGGGCCACCATTCAGAGCCTCATCGGCTTCGCCAACGGCGACACTCCCCGGCAACCGAGCACATCGAAGCCGCGGCAAGACGCCCAGGCGCAAGCTGATGGCGACAAGACTGGTGGGGGTGCAACCACCGTGCACTCCCCGCCCCGAAGGCCAAGATCGCCGACTCACCGGGTCAACCTCGACACCGACTCCACGGCGTCGTCAGATCCACGAGCTCGTCGCGATCAACGCCAAGTTCTTCAAGAACGACAGCAAGAAGACGCTCGTACACACATCGAACGTCGAAGGGAAGCGCGGCGTCAGTCAGACCAGCGCTGGGCCCGTTGTTGACATGCATGCGCCAGGGGAACCAGGTGACTTGCCGTACGCGGTAGGTTGCCCTGCGTTCACTCGTGAGCTGCGGCAAGTCCAATGGCCCAGCACCAAGAACTTCAAGCCAGATGTACCAGAGAAGTATGATGGCATGTTGCATTCGTTAGAGTTCCTCAGCATCTACACCATCGCGGTGCAAGCTGCCAGAGGGCGCGACGAGAAGATCCTTGCCAACTACTTCCCGCTGGTGCTCAAGCGCAATGTCAGATCCTGGCTCATGCACTTGCCGGACGACTCCATCTCTTCATGGGCGGACCTGTGTCATCAGTTTGTCGGCGCCTTCATAGGCGGCCACAAGCCCCATGGCCAGGAGAGCGATCTTCATCTGCTCGCCCAGAAGGAAGGAGAGCCCCTGCGCAAGTATATTCAGAGATTCAGCCAGGTGCAGCGCAACATCCCAGACGTCCACCCTGCCGCGGTTATCAGCGCGTTCCATCAGAACGTGCGTAATCGCAGGATGAGGGAGGAGATGGCGATGTGCAAGATCAGAGATGTCAGCGAGCTATATGCCCTGGCTGACAGGTGCGCACGTGCTGAAGAAGGGAGGAAACTCCCCGGAGAGAATGCAGGAGCAGAAGGATCTGACAGTGAAGATGCTGCCCCGGCAAGGAAAAGCCGGCGTCGGAACAACAGAAAGAGGAAAGGCAAAGAGGTGCTAGTTGTTGAGCAGTCCGGCAACAGTGGTGGCGCCAAGAAAGCCAAAGCTGGTGACTTCGGCAAGGAGGTTGCCGTTGAGGTGGCGGTCGCCAACAAGCAGGACAGCACCAACAAGCAGTATTGCAAGATCCACCGCACCAAGGGCCATGATCTCCAGAGCTGCAGGAAAGTCGAGCAGCTTGTTGAGCAACAGAAAGCTGAATACGAGCGGCGCGATAAGGAGAAGGCCCAGGAAGGTGCTGGGGGATCCGGCAAGAAACGTCCCGGCCGAGGAGGACGCCGCGGCAAAGCCAAGCAGCGGCAAGGAGACATACCTCCTCGCGGCCGCGACAAGGATAAAGATGAGGACAATGATGAAGACATGGATGATGAGGAGGCTGATGAGCAGGAGTTCCAGAAAGCCACAGAGGTCCTGTGCGTTGACGGTGGTGCTTCTCTGCATACCTCGCACCGTCAGCTTAAGCAGTGGATGCGGGAAGTTAACGCAGCAGAACCACCCGTCGAGTCACGCAAGCCTCTGAAATGGTCCAGCACGCCTATCATCTTTGATATTGAGGACCACCCTGATCGCATAACTGCGGTTGGGTGCTTGCCGATGTTGGTTTCACCAACAATCCGCAACCTCAAGGTCACTAAGATGCTAGTTGACGGCGGGGCCGGCTTGAACTTAATCTCCTCCACGGTGCTCTAGAAACTCCAGATCCCTGACAGCGAGCTCGAAGAGACCGGTACATTTCAAGGAATCAACCCGGGAAGGAGCAAGCCTAAGGGAAAGATCACGTTGCCGGTAACATTTGGCAGCGAGCTCAACTTTAGGATTGAGAGGGTCACATTTGATGTTGCTGACTTTCCATTACCTTACAATGGAATCCTTGGCCGTCCAGCACTGGCCAAGTTCATGGCAGCCTCTCACTATGCGTACAACATACTGAAAATGCCAGGCCCGATAAGTATCATCTCTGTCCCTGGCGACAAGAAGGATGCTCTTATCTGTGCCGACAAGATCTACCGGGAAGCAGCAGCCGCAGCAGAACACAAGCCACTTGCCACTGAAGCTCCCGGGGGGAAGAAGAAGACCAAGTCCGGCAAGAGCTCTGATGCCCACTCCGGCAAGCGCACCTCTTCGGAGTGCTGCGCTACCGTCAAGGACGCACCATCGAGCTCCACCGGCAAGTGTAAGAAAGCGAAGGCAGCTCCGCCAGAGACCAAGAAAGTGGCCGCCAAGGAGGACGGCACTGGTGGTACCTTCACCATCAGTGCCACGCTTGAACCTAAATAGGAAAGCGCGCTCGTTGCTTTCCTGCGGGCGAATGTCGATGTGTTTGCATGGCAGCCATCTGACATCCCCGGTGTTCCCAGGAAAGTAATTGAGCACCACCTTGCCGTCTGTCCTCACGCGCGGCCCGTCAAGCAGAAAGTCAGAGAACAAGCAGTGGAGCACCAAGAATTCATCGCAGAAGAGATCAAGAAGTTGGAAGCAGCAGGCCTTGTCAGAGGAGTGCTCCATCCCACGTGGTTGGCCAATCCTGTTGTCGTGTGCAAGGCTAACGGGAAATGGAGGCTTTGTATTGACTTCACTGATGTTAATAAAGCTTGTCCCAAAGATCCATTTCCCTTGCCGCGCATTGACCAGATTGTTGACTCCACAGCCGGATGTGATTTGCTTTCATTTCTTGATGCATACTCAGGATATCATCAGATCTTCATGGCAGAAGAGGATGAAGAGAAGACTGCATTCATTACTCCATGTGGCACGTACTGTTTTGTACGGATGCCTTTTGGATTGAAGAATGCAGGATCAACGTTTGCAAGGGCAGTTCACGAAGCTTTTGAACCACAGTTGCACAGAAATATAGAAGCTTACATGGATGATATAGTGGTCAAGAGCAAAGGCAGAGCGACTCTGATTCAAGATTTGAACGAGACCTTTGCAAATCTGCGCAAGATCAACCTCAAACTCAACCCCGAGAAGTGCGTATTTGGAGTCCCCTCCAGCAAGCTTCTCGGGTTCTTTGTATCTCAGCGGGGGATTGAAGCTAATCCCGACAAGATCAAGGCCATTGAGCAGATCGAAGCACCGAAGCGCGTCAAGGATGTACGAAGGCTTGCCGGCTGCGTAGCTGCTCTCAGCAGATTCATCTCTAAGTCTGCTGAGCGCACCCTGCCATTTTTCAAAATATTGAAAAAGGCAGGTCCAATGAAATGGACTCCGGAAGCGGAGGCTGCGCTGCAGGACTTAAAGAGATATCTGTCCTCCACTCCAATACTTGTCGCACCTAAACCACAAGAGAAGTTGCTGCTATATCTAGCGGCAACTAATCAAGTGGCTAGTGCTGCGTTAGTAGCGGAGAGAGAGGCAGATGATGAGCCAGCGGCCACGGCAAGCACATCCAGCGACAAGCAGGGGGCTTCCCCAACAAGCTCTGGTCCCGACAAGAATGGATCTGCGCAGGAGCATGATAAGATGCAGAAGAGAATGGTGCAACGTCCAGTTTACTTTGTTAGTTCCCTTCTGCAGGGGGCTAGATCAAGGTACTCTGGTGTGCAGAAATTGCTTTTCGGCCTTCTCATGGCCTCGAGAAAGCTGTGCCATTACTTCCAAGCACATGAGATCACAGTTGTCACTCGCTTTCTGTTGAAGAGGATATTGCAGAATCCAGAAGCAACAGGCAGGATTGTCGAGTGGGCACTGGAGCTGTCAAGCTTTGGTCTCAAGTTTGAGAGTACCTCAACTATCCAGAGCCGAGCATTGGCAGAGTTCATAGCAGAATGGACGCCAACACCAGATGAAGAAATTCCAGAGACGAGCATCCCCGTCAAAGAGGCAAGCAAAGAGTGGCTGATGTACTTTGATGGTGCCTTCTCGCTGCAAGGCGCCGGTGCGGGCGTGCTGCTTGTCGCGCCCACCGGAGAGCACCTCAAGTACGTAGTCCAGATGCACTTTCCCAAGGAGCAAGCAACCAACAATACTGCAGAGTACGAAGGATTACTTGCCGGTCTTAGAATCGCAGCAGACCTTGGGATCAAGAAGCTCATTGTTAGGGGTGACTCACAGCTTGCCGTCCGCCAAGTAAACAAGAACTAACAGAGTCCATTGATGGAAGCATATGTTGATGAAGTGAGGAAGCTAGAAGAGCACTTTGACGGCCTGCAGATGGAGCATATCCCAAGAGCTCAGAATGACATTGCTGATGGCCTGTCAAAGTGCGCCGCACTAAAGTTACCTGTGGAACCAGGGATCTTTGTGCTCAAGTTGACTCGACCATCCGTAACACCATCAACTGGACAAAGCAAGAAGAGGAAGTTGGTTTCTGGTGACTACTTTCCGGCAGAGCTCCCCAAAGCCGCCGCCAAGAAAGTTCCCAAGATCAACGCCAAGGATGCTGAGGGGCAGTCTGCTCCGGCAAACCTTACGGTTTGTTCCGTTGAAGCAGACGCTCCCGACAAGTTTTGCTCCGGCAAGCTTGCCGGGGAACATCAAGCTCCGGCAGGGCCGCAAGTCCTTGCCGTAGAAGCGGATGTTCCCGCAGCAGCAGATGTGCCTTTAGTCCTTGTTGTCGAGCCACAAGCTCCAGCATGGGCACATCAGATTGTCCATTTCCTCCAGACAGGAGAACTTCCCGAAGAGCAAGAAGAAGCGGAAAAAGTAGCCTGACAGTCAAGTATGTACCAGTTTGTCGATAGAACACTGTACAGAAAAAGACTCAACGGTGTGAAATTGAAGTGTATTCCCCGGGAAGATGGACAGAAGCTGTTGGCGGAGATACATGGAGGCATATGTGGCCATCACATTGGTGCAAGAGCACTTGCCGGCAAAGTTTTCCGGCAAGGTTTCTTTTGGCCGACAGCCCTCCAGGATGCAACTGCACAAGTAACCACGTGTGAAGCGTGCCAGTTCCATTCCAAGCAGATACATCAGCCAGCTCAAGCTCTCCAGACGATCCCTTTATCCTGGCCATTTTCGGTCTGGGGGCTCGACATCCTCGGCCCCTTTCCCCGAGCTATCGGGGGCTTTGAGTACTTGTACGTCGCAATCGACAAGTTCACAAAGTGGCCGGAAGTGCAGCCAGTGAGGAAGGTGACAGCACAGTCAGCAGTCAAGTTCTTCAGGTCAATTGTTTGCCATTTCGGGATCCCTAACAGGATCATCACCGACAACGGCACGCAGTTCACGAGCCGCACCTTCATGCAGTACGTCCAAGACCTTGGCGCCAAGGTCTGCTTCGCTTCTATTGCTCATCCGAGAAGCAACGGTCAAGCAGAAAGGGCAAATGCTGAAGTGCTGCGCGGGCTCAAGACCAGAACTTTCGACAGGCTACGCAAGTGCGGAAGAAACTGGATCGAGGAGCTGCCGGTGGTTCTTTGGTCGATCAGAACGATGCCAAATCGAGCCACTGGCCAGACACCTTTCGCCCTAGTCTATGGGGCAGAGGCAGTTCTCCCCACGGAACTCGTATACGGATCACCTCGAGTGCTCGCTTATGATGAGCTTGAGCAAGAACAACTGCGACAAGACGACGCGCTGCTCCTTGAGGAAGATCGTCTTCAGGCTGCGATACGAGCTGCTCGATACCAGCAAGCTTTGCGCCGCTACCATAGCCGCAAAGTTAAAGCCAGAAGCTTCGAGGAAGGCGACCTTGTTCTTCGGCGCGTTCAGTCCGCCAAGAATTCCAACAAGTTGACGCCGAAGTGGGAAGGCCCTTATCGGGTCAAACGAGTCACAAGGCCCGGCGCTGTCCGCCTTGAGACCGAAGATGGCATTCCGATGAGCAACTCCTGGAACATAGAACATCTTCGTAAGTTTTTCCCGTAAGGCGCGGTTGCCGGAACCCGTTCCGGCAACCACCTTTTGTACAAGTCTTGCCGCTGTTGCATATAATCCTTTGTACAAAGCCGGGCGCAGACCCCGTGCATAAATAAAACCCCATGTGCTCGGCACAACTTGTCCATTTCATGCATTAGTTTCTTTCTTGCATGTGTTATCTGACACTTTGTGCAGCACCTGCAACCGGTAAGCAATAACGAGCCGAAGGGCTCCATATCATTATTTCCTCTTCTTTATTTTCAACAAAGGAAAAGAAGGTTCCCTCGCACACAAGTTTGCCGGGGGGGAAGGAGAAGATTGTGGTGTGGACCAGGCATCGTTCAAGCAAAGTTTTGCCTTGCCGGGAAGCAAATGACAGAAAAGATAAGTTGCCAAAGTTTGAGCAATCAGTTTTAAATTTTTGAGTTATCTTCCTCGAACGACCCTGATTTGTATGGAAAACCTGTGCGCGGAGGAACCAACTCGTGGCTAGTTGCGCCCTTACTTTGTTTCGAGTCCGCTCAACAACTTAAGTGTTCTGCATCTAGTCGCGACAAGGTTTCTTGTCGGAAGCAGCGCCGCCAGCAGGCTGCTGACATCCCGCACCCAACGCTCGCGGCTCGGGCGCCTGCGCCGACAAGTTCCCTAGAAGCGTAGGGTAAAAACATACAAAGGAAGGAATCTAGTAGAGGAAATAACATAGAAAATACTGCCCAGGATAAAGTTATATTACAATAATAACTTGCCGCGCTCTAACAGATTATTCCTGTGACATGTCTAGCAGCGGCAAGGAAAAGGAGAAAACGGGCGGCCTAATCTACGCGGCCACCATCAACCCTCTTGACTTCATTCACCTTGTCCACAATGGGTGCGACAAGGGCCTTGAGCTCTTCAAGATCAGCACCCGCCGGCAGCTTCTTGAGGACGTTGGTGAGGCTGAGGCCCGGATTACGGAAGAGCACCTTCACCAACACCTTCTCCAGAACTCTGGCACAAATTGCGCGCGACTCGTCAGCCAGCTGCTTTGGGATCCTTTCCCGGAGTTGCTGGAGAGCCGTCGCCACGCCCTTAAAGAACAGAGTGAGCTTGGCGCTGGGCTGGAGGTTCTCATCAGAAGAGTACCCGAAGCCCTCCAATTCCAGCTACGCTAACTCCTCATCGATAACTGCGGCAATGTTGACGAGGCCCTCCGTCCAGAGTTCCACAGTAGCCCTGAAGGTGTTCTGAGTTTCGGCGGCCCTCGTCAGCAGCGCCTCATTGGGCTTGACCTCTCCCTTCAAGTCCTCCTCCCGCTTTTTGGCGCCATCCAACATCTTAGTCAGCGTGGCCAGCTTCAGCTCCAGATCAACTTTTGAATCCTTGGCGGCGCTCAGCTCTTTGCCCCTCTCGAGGAGGCGGCCCTGCAGCTCGCCGTGGGCGAGGGCATCCTTCTCGCGCTCACGTTGGAGCACGGCAAGCTCTTCATTCTTCGCCTTAAGAGTGGCTTCTAGCTCCGTCACCTTCACCTCCAGCTCCTTCTTGGCGGTCTCAGCAGCTGCAGCAGCATCCTTTGCTTCCTTGAGGGCCCCGCCAAGTGTTTCCTCGCGCGCACTGAGCTCCTTCTCATAGCTGTCCAAGTTGACCTTCCGCTGGGTCAGCTCGCCTTCTCGCGCGGACTGCTTCTCGGCGGCCAGCCTTTGTTCCTCCTCAGCTTCGGTCTTCTCAAGAAGGAAGGCCGTGCGCTCCTCGTCGAGTCGCTCCCGCTCCTGTGCCAGGGACCGGAGAGCTTCTCGGTTGCGGCTCTGGAGCTCCTCCGCATGCTTCTCTATGTCCAGTCCCGCCTGCGCGACAAGCGCTTCCCGAGACTCCAGCTTCGCTTGCCGGGCACGGTAAAGCGACACCAACTTCCGGAGCAGCTGCTCCTCCTCAGACTCGTCGCTGCTGCTGCTTGGCGCGTCAACCACTGTCAGCCCAGCGGAGGCGAGCACTTCTCCGTCAAAAGCTTCTCCCTCGACCGGCGCCCTGGAGCTCGAAGCCCAGGGAAGCTTGATGAAGACACCGTCACCGGCCTTCAAGTAGGCGCCGGGCTGGGGCCCTTCGGAGCCTGGCGCTGTGTCAGCGGCGGAGGGATCGGCGGTCGGCGTAGCGCCCTGCGCTCCTGCGGCCCCAGGGTCATCAGTGCGATCGCCGGATCCCTCGCCAGCTCCAGTGCCAGCAGCCTTGGCGGCCTCTTCGTCGACATGATCATCAGCGCCGGCCTTTTCTTCGGTAGCGGCATTTTCGTCAGTGTTTCCGCGCGCATCCTCCTCGCTGGTGGCCTCAGTCTCCATCGGCCCCGTGGAGGGAGGATCTGAAGACAGAAAGAGGGAGAAAAAGTCAAGCAAATATCCAAAAAGAAGAACCCAAGAGAAGTTTTCCGACAAGAAGGATTACCTGTGCTGGGATCTGTGGTCATGGGATCCACCTCCGGGGGATCGCTGGTCCCGTCCCTTGCCGGAGAACTGCCCCTTGCCGGGGACCTCTCCCTTGCCGGAGAGCGCTCCCTTGTCGGGGAATCATCCCTTGGCGGTGTAGTGGAAGCAGATAGCACCTCAGGGGCGGCCTCTGGTTGTTCCTGGTGAACCTGTTCTGCTCCTACACAAGCAAACCAGCAATCAAGATATCAACAAGGAAAGAGCACCCATGCGCGCCCCACAACAGGAAGTGAACAAGTACTTACACTGGGGGCTGCGCTGGGGGCTGCTTCGAGGAGAGATTGCCGGGTCCGACTAGGTGGTCTCGGACGCACCCTCTGTTATCACAGTGGGATCGTCTTCGATGACAACCACAGGGATCTTGGCCCTCTTCGCTGCTCTCTCGGCCAGAGTCCTGAAAAGGAACAAGGATCAGAGGGAAACAGATCAGATACAAGACAAGAAGCAGCAAGAATCGAAGAAATATAAGTGCAACAAGAAGAAAGTCTTACTCCTCCTCCTCCTCTTATTCTTCGTCGGAGCTCACCGCGGAGAGGTCGAAGTCCGGTACTCTTTCAGCGCGACGAGGCGGAGGAGTAGGCTCCCTTGGACGCTTGGCGGGAGCTGTGGTAGGACCAGAAGAAGCGGCCTGAGAAGACCCCGCTCCAGTTGCCGGTGCGGCGTGAGATGCTCCCGCGGCAACGGTGCTTGTCGCGGTAGAGCGTGTCCCGCGGTGCGGTGGCTGTTGGTGTTGGAAATATGCCCTAGAGGCAATAATAAAAGTATTATTATATTTCATTGTTCATGATAATTGTCTTTTATTCATGCTATAACTGTATTATCTGGAAATCGTAATACACGTGTGAATACTTAGACCACACTATGTCCCTGGTAAGCCTCTAGTTGACCAACTCGTTGTGATCAACAGATAGTCATGGTTTCCTGACTATGGACATTGGATGTCGTTGATAACGGGATCACATCATTAGGAGAATGATGTGATGGACAAGACCCAATCCTAAGCATAGCATAAAAGATCGTGTAGTTCGTTTTGCTAGAGCTTTGCAAGTGTCAAGTATCTCTTCCTTCGACCATGAGATCGTGTAACTCCCGGATACCGTAAGAGTGCCTTGGGTGTATCAAACGTCACAACGTAACTGGGTGACTATAAAGGTGCATTACAGGTATCTCCGAAAGTAGCTGTTGGGTTGACACGGATCGAGACTAGGATTTGTCACTCCGTATGACGGAGAGGTATCTCTGGGCCCACTCGGTAATGCATCATCATATTGAGCTCAATGTGACCAAGGTGTTGGCCACGGGATCACGCATTACGGTACGAGTAAAGTGACTTGCCGGTAACGAGACTGAACAAGGTATTGGGATACCGACGATCGAGTCTCGGGCAAGTAACGTACCGATTGACAAAGGGAATTGCATACAGGGTTTGATCGAATCCTCGACATAGTGGTTCATCCGATGACAACATCTAGGAGCATGTGGGAGCCATCATGGGTATCCAGATCCCGCTGATGGTTATTGACTGAGAGAGTCTCGGTCATGTCTGCATGTCTCCCGAACCCGTAGGGTCTACACACTTAAGGTTCAGTTACGCTAGGGTTATAGGGATATGTATATGCAGTAACCCGAATGTTGTTCGGAGTCCCGGATGAGATCCCGGACGTCACGAGGAGTTCCGGAATGGTCCGGAGGTAAATATTTATATATGGGAAGTCCTGTTTCGGGCATCGGGACAAGTTTCGGGGTTATCGGTATTGTACCGGGACCACCGGAAGGGTCCCGGGGGTCCACCGGGTGGGTCCACCTGTCCCGGGGGGCCACATGGGCTGTAGGGGGGTGCGCCTTGGCCTAATGGGCCAAGGGCACCAGCCCCACATAGGCCCATGCGCCTAGGGTTTAAGGGGGCAAGAGTCCTAGGAGGGTAAGGCACCTCCTAGGTGCCTTGGGGGGAGGGAAAACCCCCCTTGGCCGCCGCACCCCCTAGGAGATTGGATCTCCTAGGGCCGGCCACCCCCCCTTGGCACCCCTATATATAGTGGGGGAGAGGAGGGACTTCATACCTGAACGCCCTGGCCTTTGGTTGCCTCCTTCTCCCTCCCCAACACCTCCTCCACCTCCATAGTGCTTAGCGAAGCTCTGCCGGAGTACTGCAGCTCCATCAACACCACGCCGTCGTGCTGCTGCTGGTGCCATCTCCCTCAACCTCTCCTCCCTTCCTTGCTGGATCAAGAAGGAGGAGACATGGCTGTTCCGTACGTGTGTTGAACGCGGAGGTGCCGTCCGTTTGGCGCTGGTCATCGGTGATTTGGATCACGTCGAGTACGACTACATCATCACCTTGCAAGCTTCCGCACGCGATCTACAAGTGGTATGTAGATGCAAACTCTCTCCCTAGACTCGTTGCTTAGATGAACTCATGGATGGATCTTGGTGAAACCGTAGGAAAAATTTTAATTTTCTGCAACGTTCCCCAACAGTGGCATCATGAGCTAGGTCTATGCGTAGTTCTCTTTGCACGAGTAGAACACAACTTTGTTGTGGGCGTGGATTTTGTCATCTTACTTGCCTCTACTAGTCTTTTCTTGCTCAACGGTATTGTGGGATGAAGCGGCCCGGACCAACCTTACACGTACTCTTACGTGAGACCGGTTCCACCGACTGACATGCACAAGTTGCATAAGGTGGCTGGCGGGTGTCTGTCTCTCCCACCTTAGTTGGAGCGGAATCGATGAACAGGGCCCTTATGAAGGGTAAATAGAAGTTGACAAAATCACATTGTGGTGATTCGTAGGTAAGAAAACGTTCTTGCTAGAACCCAATTGCAGCCACGTAAAAGATGCAACAACAATTAGAGGACGTCTAACTTGTTTTTGCAGCGATTGATCATGTGATGTGATATGGCCAGAAGTTGTGATGAATGATGAATTGTGATGTATGAGATCATGTTCTTTGTAATAGGATTCACGACTTGCATGTCGATGAGTATGACAACCGGCAGGAGCCATAGGAGTTGTCATTATTTTTTGTATGACCTGCGTGTCATTGAATAACGCCATGTAAACTACTTTACTTTATTGCTAAACGTTAGTCATAGAAGTAGAAGTAGTCGTTGGCGTGACAACTTCATGAAGACATGATGATGGAGATCATGATGATGGAGATCATGGTGTCAAGCCGGTGACAAGATGATCATGGAGCCCCGAAGATGAAGATCAATGGAGCTATATGATATTGGCCATATCATGTCACAACTATATAATTGCATGTGATGTTTATTATGTATTATGCATCTTGTTTACTTAGGACGACGGTAGTAAATAAGATGATCCCTTATAAAATTTCAAGAAGTGTTCTCCCCTAACTGTGCACCGTTGCTACAGTTCGTCGTTTCTAAGCACCACGTGATGATCGGGTGTGATGGATTCTTACGTTCACATACAACGGGTGTAAGACAGTTTTACACAGCGAAAACACTTAGGGTTAACTTGACAAGCCTAGCATGTGCAGACATGGCCTCGGAACACGGAGACCGAAAGGTCGAACACGAGTCGTATGGAAGATACGATCAACATGAAAATGTTCACCGACGATGACTAGTCCGTCTCACGTGATGATCGGACACGGGCCAGTCGACTCGGATCGTGTAACACTTAGATGACTAAAGGGATGTCTAATCTAAGTGGGAGTTCATAATTTGATTAGAACTTTATTATCATGAACTTAGTCAAAAACCTTTGCAAATATGTCTTGTAGATCAATGGCCAACGCTAATGTCAACATGAACTTCAACGCGTTCCTAGAGAAAACCAAGCTGAAAGATGATGGCAGCAACTATACGGACTGGGTCCGGAACCTGAGGATCATCCTCATAGCTGCCAGGAAACAATATGTCCTAGAAGGACCGCTAGGTGACGCTCCCGTCCCAGAGAACCAAGACATTATGAATGCTTGGCAGTCTCGCGCTGATGATTACTCCCTCGTTCAGTGCGGCATGCTTTACAGCTTAGAACCGGGGCTCCAAAAGCGTTTTGAGCATCACGGAGCATATGAGATGTTCGAAGAGCTGAAACTAGTTTTTCAAGCTCATGCCCGGGTCGAGAGATATGATGTCTCTGACAAGTTCTACAGTTGTAAGATGGAGGAGAACAGTTCTGTCAGTGAGCACATCCTGAAGATGTCTGGGTTGCACAACCGTATGACCCAGCTGAACATTAACCTCCCAGATGAGGCGGTCATTGACAGAATCCTCCAGTCGCTCCCACCAAGCTACAAGAGCTTTGTGATGAACTACAACATGCAGGGAATGGAAAAGACCATTCCTGAAGTGTTCTCGATGCTGAAGTCAGCAGAGGCTGAAATCAAGAAAGAACATCAAGTGTTGATGGTCAATAATACCACTAAGTTCAAGAAGGGCAAGGGTAAGAAGAACTTCAAGAAGGACGGCAAAGATGTTGCCGCGCCTGGTAAGCCAGTTACCGGGAAGAAGTCAAAGAATGGACCCAAGCCTGAGACTGAGTGCTTTTATTGCAAGGGGAAGGGTCACTGGAAGCGGAACTGCCCCAAATACTTAGCGGATAAGAAGGCCGGCAACACCAAAGGTATATTTGATATACATGTGATTGATGTGTACCTTACCAGTACTCGTAGTAACTCCTGGGTATTTGATACCGGTGCCGTTGCTCATATTTGTAACTCACAGCAGGAGCTGCGGAATAAACGGAGACTGGCGAAGGACGAGGGGACGATGCGCGTCGGGAATGGTTCCAGAGTCGATGTGATCGCCGTCGGCACGCTGCCTCTACATTTACCTACGGGATTAGTTTTGAACCTTAATAATTGTTATTTAGTGCCAAGTTTGAGCATGAACATTGTATCTGGATCTCGTTTAATACGAGATGGCTACTCATTTAAGTCTGAGAATAATGGTTGTTCGATTTATATGAGAGATATGTTTTATGGTCATGCTCCGATGGTCAATGGTTTATTATTGATGAATCTCGAGCATAATATTACACATGTTCATAGTGTAGATGCCAAAAGATTTAAAGTTGATAACGATAGTCCCACATACTTGTGGCACTGCTGCCTTGGTCACATTGGTGTCAAGCGCATGAAGAAGCTCCATGCCGATGGACTTTTAGAGTCTCTTGATTATGAATCGTTTGACACGTGCGAACCATGCCTCTTGGGCAAAATGACCAAGACTCCGTTCTCCGGAACAATGGAGCGAGCAACCAACTTGTTGGAAATCATACACACCGATGTGTGCGGTCCAATGAGCGTTGAGGCTCGCGGAGGATATCGTTATGTTCTCACTCTCACAGATGACTTGAGTAGATATGGGTATGTCTACTTAATGAAACACAAGTCTGAGACCTTTGAAAAGTTCAAGGAATTTCAGAATGAGGTGGAGAATCAACGTGACCGAAAGATAAAATTCTTACGATCAGATCGTGGAGGAGAATACTTAAGTCACGAATTTGGTACACACTTAAAGAAATGTGGAATCGTTTCACAGCTCACGCCGCCTGGAACACCTCAGCGAAACAGTGTGTCCGAACGTCGTAATCGCACTCTATTGGATATGGTGCGGTCTATGATGTCTCTTACCGAATTACCGCTATCATTTTGGGGATACGCTCTAGAGACAGCTACATTCACTCTAAATAGGGCACCGTCTAAATCCGTTGAGACGACACCGTATGAATTATGGTTTGGAAAGAAACCTAAGCTGTCGTTTCTAAAAGTTTGGGGATGCGAAGCTTATGTCAAGAAACTTCAACCTGAAAAGCTCAAACCCAAGTCGGAAAAATGCGTATTCATAGGATACCCTAAGGAAACTATAGGGTATACCTTCTACTTAAGATCCGAAGGCAAGATCTTTGTTGCCAAGAACGGATGCTTTCTGGAAAAAGAGTTTCTCTCGAAAGAAGTAAGTGGGAGGAAAGTAGAACTCGATGAAGTACTACCTCTTGAGCGGGATAGTGACGTAGCACAGGAAACCGTTCCTGTGATGCCCACACCAACTGAAGAGGAAAACCATGATAATGATCAAAGTACTTCAGATCAAGTTACTGCTGAACTTCGTAGGTCCACAAGGACACGTTCCGCACCAGAGTGGTACGGCAACCCTGTCCTGGAAATCATGTTGTTAGACAACAATGAACCTTCGAACTATGAAGAAGCAATGGCGGGCCCGGATTCCAACAAATGGCTTGAAGCCATGAAATCCGAGATAGAATCCATGTATGAAAACAAAGTATGGACTTTGACAGACTTGCCCGATGATCGGCGAGCGATAGAAAACAAATGGATCTTTAAGAAGAAGACGGACGCGGATGGTAATGTTACCATCTATAAAGCTCGACTTGTCGCTAAGGGTTATCGACAGGTTCAAGGGATTGACTACGACGAGACATTCTCTCCCGTAGCGAAGCTAAAGTCCGTCCGAATCATGTTAGCAATTGCCGCATACTATGATTATGAGATATGGCAGATGGACGTCAAAACAGCATTCCTTAACGGGCATCTTAAGGAAGAACTGTATATGATGCAGCCGGAAGGTTTTGTCGATCCTAGGAACGCTAACAAAGTATGCAAGCTCCAGCGATCCATTTATGGACTGGTGCAAGCATCTCGGAGTTGGAACATTCGCTTTGATGAGATGATCAAAGCGTTTGGTTTTATGCAGACTTATGGAGAAGCCTGCGTTTACAAGAAAGTGAGTGGGAGCTCTGTAGCATTTCTCATATTATATGTAGATGACATACTCCTGATGGGAAATAATATAGAATTTCTGGACAGCATTAAGGCCTACTTGAATAAGTGTTTTTCAATGAAGGACCTTGGAGAAGCTGCTTATATATTAGGCATCAAGATCTATAGAGATAGATCGAGACGCCTCATAGGTCTTTCACAAAGCACATACCTTGATAAGATTTTGAAGAGATTCAGAATGGATCAGTCCAAGAAGGGGTTCTTGCCTATGTTACAAGGTATGAGACTGAGCTCAGCTCAGTCACCGACCACAGCAAAAGATAAAGAAGAGATGAGTGTCATCCCCTATGCTTCAGCCATAGGATCTATTATGTATGCCATGCTGTGTACCAGACCCGATGTAAACCTTGCCGTAAGTTTGGTAGCAAGATACCAAAGTAATCCCGGCAAGGAACGCTGGACAGCGGTCAAGAATATCCTGAAGTACCTGAAAAGGACAAAGGACATGTTTCTCGTTTATGGAGGAGACGAAGAGCTCGTCGTAAAGGGTTACGTCGACGCTAGCTTCGACTCAGATCTGGATGACTCTAAGTCACAAACCGGATACGTGTATATGTTGAATGGTGGAGCAGTAAGCTGGTGCAGCTGCAAGCAGAGCGTCGTGGCGGGATCTACATGTGAAGCGGAGTACATGGCAGCCTCGGAGGCAGCACATGAAGCGATTTGGGTGAAGGAGTTCATCACCGACCTAGGAGTCATACCCAATGCGTCGGGGCCGATCAAACTCTTCTGTGACAACACTGGAGCTATTGCCCTCGCAAAGGAGCCCAGGTTTCACAAGAAGACCAGGCACATCAAGCGTCGTTTCAACTCCATCCGTGAAAATGTTCAAGATGGAGACATAGAGATTTGCAAAGTGCACACGGATCTGAATGTCGCAGATCCGCTGACTAAACCTCTCTCGTGTGCAAAACATGATCAACACCAGAACTCTATGGGTGTTCGATTCATCACAATGTAACTAGATTAGTGACTCTAGTGCAAGTGGGAGACTATTGGAAATATGCCCTAGAGGCAATAATAAAAGTATTATTATATTTCATTGTTCATGATAATTGTCTTTTATTCATGCTATAACTGTATTATCCGGAAATCGTAATACACGTGTGAATACTTAGACCACACTATGTCCCTGGTAAGCCTCTAGTTGACCAGCTCGTTGTGATCAACAGATAGTCATGGTTTCCTGACTATGGACATTGGATGTCGTTGATAACGGGATCACATCATTAGGAGAATGATGTGATGGACAAGACCCAATCCTAAGCATAGCATAAAAGATCGTGTAGTTCGTTTTGCTAGAGCTTTGCAAGTGTCAAGTATCTCTTCCTTCGACCATGAGATCGTGTAACTCCCGGATACCGTAAGAGTGCCTTGGGTGTATCAAACGTCACAACGTAACTGGGTGACTATAAAGGTGCATTACAGGTATCTCCGAAAGTAGCTGTTGGGTTGACACGGATCGAGACTAGGATTTGTCACTCCGTATGACGGAGAGGTATCTCTGGGCCCACTCGGTAATGCATCATCATATTGAGCTCAATGTGACCAAGGTGTTGGCCACGGGATCACGCATTACGGTACGAGTAAAGTGACTTGCCGGTAACGAGACTGAACAAGGTATTGGGATACCGACGATCGAGTCTCGGGCAAGTAACGTACCGATTGACAAAGGGAATTGCATACAGGGTTTGATCGAATCCTCGACATAGTGGTTCATCCGATGACAACATCGAGGAGCATGTGGGAGCCATCATGGGTATCCAGATCCCGCTGATGGTTATTGACTGAGAGAGTCTCGGTCATGTCTGCATGTCTCCCGAACCCGTAGGGTCTACACACTTAAGGTTCAGTTACGCTAGGGTTATAGGGATATGTATATGCAGTAACCCGAATGTTGTTCAGAGTCCCGGATGAGATCCCGGACATCACGAGGAGTTCCGGAATGGTTCGGAGGTAAAGATTTATATATGGGAAGTCCTGTTTCGGGCATCGGGACAAGTTTCGGGGTTATCGGTATTGTACCGGGACCACCGGAAGGGTCCCGGGGGTCCACCGGGTGGGTCCACCTGTCCCGGGGGGCCACATGGGCTGTAGGGGGGTGCGCCTTGGCCTAATGGGCCAAGGGCACCAGCCCCACATAGGCCCATGCGCCTAGGGTTTAAGGGGGCAAGAGTCCTAGGAGGGTAAGGCACCTCCTAGGTGCCTTGGGGGGAGGGAAAACCCCCCTTGGCCGCCGCACCCCCTAGGAGATTGGATCTCCTAGGGCCGGCCACCCCCCCTTGGCACCCCTATATATAGTGGGGGAGAGGAGGGACTTCATACCTGAACGCCCTGGCCTTTGGTTGCCTCCTTCTCCCTCCCCAACACCTCCTCCACCTCCATAGTGCTTAGCGAAGCTCTGCCGGAGTACTGCAGCTCCATCAACACCACGCCGTCGTGCTGCTGCTGGTGCCATCTCCCTCAACCTCTCCTCCCTTCCTTGCTGGATCAAGAAGGAGGAGACGTGGCTGTTCCGTACGTGTGTTGAACGCGGAGGTGCCGTCCGTTTGGCGCTGGTCATCGGTGATTTGGATCACGTCGAGTACGACTACATCATCACCTTGCAAGCTTCCGCACGCGATCTACAAGTGGTATGTAGATGCAAACTCTCTCCCTAGACTCGTTGCTTAGATGAACTCATAGATGGATCTTGGTGAAACCGTAGGAAAAATTTTAATTTTCTGCAACGTTCCCCAACAGTTGGCCCGTCTGCCGCCCTGCTATGTCTCCGGTCCCGCGGAGGCACCTTCTTGGTTGAGCTGGGGGCTGCATTGGGGGCTCCGCCTGCGGCAAGTTGCTTAAAGACGGCTGGCCACTTGCGCCCTCGGCGGGCTCGCTCGGTTCGGCTTCGGGCTCTCCCTCGCCAACGACCTCCCCGACAAGCTCTTCTCGATCGGCAAGGCTTGCCGCCTCGGCCGCCTCTGCCTCCTCCACAGTAAACCCAAACTTGCCCGCGGCGGCCGCCGCCGCCGCCTCTTCCACCCTGGTGGCAATGCGTCGCATCTCATCATCAGTGGTGTCGCGGGTGAGGAGCCTCTGCTCGTCGGCACGGACCGCTACCTCCACCAAGTCATCGAAGAATTGCTGCACGACGTCGTCGGAGGGCTCCTGCCAAGTTGGGATGATCCCGTGCGAGTCGCACTCTGGCATCATTGCGCGGATGCGATCGAGCTGGGAGTTGTTGCACAATGGAACGACGCCCTGCGGCAGCCTGAACCACTCGGGGTGGTTGTGATCGTGCTTGAACAGTTCCTTGAGCGTCCCATCCAACTCCAAAACAGTGAAATTAAAATTGAGGCCTGGGCGCAGCCTCATGATATCCGCCGGGCCCCCGAACAGCCAGGCGGGCCTCCCCCTCTCCTGCAGAGGGGCGATGCGGCGGCGAAGAAAGTCCGCGCCAACAACCCCTACAGTGAGTCCGGCGAGCCTGAGCCGCAAGATCCGGGTGGTGGCGATCTTCAGTCTAGCATCGTCCGTCGCCAGGGCGCTCCAATCACCGCCGCGCACTACTCGGGCTTGGCGCAAGTTGGTGAATGGCTGCGGATCCGCATCAACAATCCAACACCATTCCGCCCTCCACTCCTCCCATTTGCTACGGAGCTCCCCTTCCAGATAGACCTCCTTCTTACCGGCTCTTGAGATCCAGGCGATCCCGCCAGATAAGGGCTCTCCTTTCTCGACCCGGGGCATGAAGTAGTGGCGGAAGAGGGCTACGTTTGGATGGATTCCGACGAAGTTCTCGCAAAGGTGTGCGAAAACCGCCATTGTCAGAACGGCGTTGGGGGTGAAATCAAGGAGATGGAGCCCGTATGTGTTCATGATATCACAGAAGAAATCGGAGAAGGGCAGGCAGAGCCCGCAATAGAAGAACAGTGCAAAGAAGGGGTATCCTTTTGGACACCGCTTCGAAGTGGAAGCTTCGGCGGGAAGTACCTGCGTGCGCGGATGCGCCCGCGTCTCCGACGACCAAAAAAGATAGTACCATTCCCTCAACTCCGTTGCGGAGAGCTCAGGGGGAAGGAGTGCCCGCTCCTTCCGCTGCGCCTCAAGCCGCAGCGCTTCAGCCGACTTCGCACCCTTCCCGGTCTTCGGAGCCATGGCGGAAGCGGTGGTGGATAGCGAGGGCGCTGGCGGCGACGGCGGTGACGGGGGCGGAGCGCCGCTCTCTTTCGGCTTTGGGAAGTGGAGGGGAGCGGCGGAGCTTTCTGAGGAAGGAACTGCAAATAGCGAAGGTGGGGGGAACGGCCCCTGTTTCCCCTGCTTATGAAGAGAAGGAGGCGAACGTTGCGCCTTTTTCGATTAAAGAATCACCCACGATCTCTCCCACGACGCCGCATTGGACGCGTGCCGTTACGGGAGGGCGCGGTGAATACGGAGTTAGATACGGTGTGGACCCAGGCCGCGCGTGCCCGTGCCCTATTTTGGGCCTGGCCCAACAGCGCTCGGCACCGTGTATGGCCCAGGCCCGGGGGCTCCTGTCGGTGTACTAAAGTAGGGATACCTTAGTATCCCGAACTTGTGCACGGGCAGTCGCAGCGCCCCGCGGCAAGGCTTGTCGGGTGCCAGCCAAGATCCTCCGTAGTTCCTATTAGAGCCATTCAAGAACAAAGTGTTTTAACTGAGAAGACAAGGCCCCGGCAAGAGGAGCTTGCCGGGAAGGACAAGACCCCGGCAAGAGGAGCTTGCCGGGAAGGCCAACCGAGGCACTCCAAGGAACTTGCCGTGACGCGCCACGCGCTCCGGCAAGGCAACAAGGCCCCGGCAAGAGGAGCTTGCCGGGAAGACCCACCAAGATACCTCGAGGCCCGGTGAGCGACAAGCTTCCGGACCCGACAAGACAAGAGCAGCGGCAAGGTGCTTGCCGCGGCAGGCGACCACTCTGTGCCCACGCTCCAGCGCATCCACCAACGTGTCGCTCTAGGGGCCTCTCCAGGCGCGCGTGGCGGGAGGCCGTGCAGCCAGCGGTGCGCAGTGGCATGCGAAGCTGACAAGATCGCCATCGTGGCGAACGGTGGCGCCCCTAACGGTCCTTTTCTGCACTGTTTGGGGGACTCAGACGGGCATTTAATGCCCTTATCCCCTGCCGTCAGAGTTAGGTAGGATGCACTGTACAAGTAACTGTACCAACCACCTCCCTTTTTACGTTTGTACCCCTGTCTGCGTTGCCACCTGTCGGTGACCCCTTTAGCGTATAAAAGGAGGCCCATGCGCAACGTAGAGGGGGGTTCGGGGGTACGGAGGTTTGGAGGTTCGGAGGGTTGGACAGTTTGGAGAGGTTCGACTAGTTCGGAACCCAGGAGAACACTATGCTCTCTATCTGGAGCAAGAATACAAGATAATCAGACAAGCAGCAGTAGGAGTATTATCTCTCCGGAGAGCTCCAAAGCTGGGTAAACCGCTCGTGTGCTTCGCCTCGATCTGCTCTTCGTGTGATCTCCGCCCCCCGCCGAACCAAAAGGGGCCCAGTCCGCCGGCCCCATAGGTGTTCGTGGATCAGTTTTCCCCGACATATGGCATTTTGCTTCTTCTTTTTTTGAGAAAAATGTATGGCACTTTGCTTGTGGACCGAGAATCGCTTATGTCTCGGTCCGCTAGACCTAGCGATCTACCCCCACGCTTAACGTATAAAGGGTTCACTCATTGTATACACTTTCGTATGTATGGTCGGGTGGGTTGCCCGTCGTTTACGCCGTAGTTCGGGGAGCCCAACTGTGTGAATAAACTTATCCAAGCGTCCTTGGCTCGGCCCATTAATGTTTTTAATATTAAAAAATAGATGCGGCTATTGAAATTCAAACTTATTACCTCTTTGTACGGTCTAGTGGCAGTAACCAACTGGGACAGCTTTGCGCGACTGTGCCCACTACAACTATTCGGATGTTCATGTGCTAAAAGACTCGTGTGAACAACCTCACGTGTCAGTGGCGGACCTAGAATCGCAGGCTTGGGGTGCCATGGTTCAACATTTACACTAAACATCATCATAATCTCAATAATAGTTTTAAAATAACAAAAACTTGAATATTTAGTGTTAGGTATATACGAAAAGTTATTTTACAATTGTGGAGGAGGTGCCATGGCACACACGGCACCAACACTAGATCCACCCCTGCCACTCATCCTATGAATGATTATGGGACACGACCCATCTAGTGCCATGTGATGTGATGCTAACAAAAAGGCAACACCTTGTATTCTTTTTTTAAGTTTTGTCTGGCAGTTTTTCTACTGCTTGTTTTCTCTTTCTCCTTCTTTGTTTCATTTTCTTCTCTGTTTTTAAATTGACATTTTTCTCCTAAAATTATGGACTTTCCTTAAATTCGTGAACTTCATTTCAAATCCGTGTATAATTTCTTAAATTCGTGATTTTAAAATCCATAAACTTTTTTTTAAACACACGAACGTTTTCCCAATCCATGAACTTGTCTCAATTTATACATTTTCTAAAACCTGTGAACCTTTTGAAATCCGTGAACATTTTTAAAAATATCATTGAAATTATTTAAAATCCATGATTTTTTTTAAAAAACATTCCATGAAAATTGAAATTTTCATGTTCTTTTTCATATGTCATGAATTTTTCAATTTTTTAAACTTTTGTGACATTCGTGAACTTATTTTAAATTGAAGCATTTTTAAAAAATTGGTGAACTCTTTTCATATTTGCAAACTTTTTTTAAATTTGTGATGTTTTTAAAAATTCATGAACCTTCTTCAAATTACTCGTTTTATAAAGGACGGTGATATCTGCCACACGTGTGGCATGGAGGGAGGCGCACCACACGCCTCTATAACAAAATAGATTGCCATGTCACCGCATGCATGCATGTGGGAATCTTTTTGAATTTCCAGTTTTTAAACTATTTTATCTCTTAAATGAAAACTCCGATTGAAAATCCGTATTCACCAGTAAATCCATCGCGACAGGATCTTCAAAACTAGATCTCATATCAATATGTTTTGATGACTTTTTTTGTTAAAAGTTGTCAGGTCTATTGCAGATATATTGCCATGGTTTTTAGTTTTTACATCGAAGTTGTCATGATATGTCTCAACTACCTTTTTTCTACGTTGAAGTAAATTTTGACACATTATAAAAAAGAAAATTAAGAAACTAAACTTGCCATGATGAATTACTAAAAGTTTCCATGATCCATGTAGTAAATTTGTCGTGGTTAATTACTATAAATTGACATGCTCAATTAATAAAATTTGCCATCGAAGTAGTTGAAATACAATGGCAGCTTTAAAATCTAGAAAAAAAAAGATGAAACATATAATAGCAACTTTAGTGTAAACACTGTGACAACTTTAGTGTAAACATCATGGCAACTTTTGGCCAAAAAAAGTCATCAAAACATATTAACACGTGATCTAGTTTTGGGAGATCTCGTCGAGACGGATTTAATGGTGAAAGCGGATTTTTAATCACATTTTTTTATTAATGAGATAAAACATTTTTAAGTCCGAAACCAAAAAGATTCTCGCTGATGTCATCTCTTTTGACATGGAAAAATAGATGATAATGGAGGTGCTTGGGTCATGTTGCTTCGTGCCACACGTTTGGACGTTATCATTTGGGTTTATAAATCCGTGAACTTTTTGTCAGATCCACGAACTATTTTTAAATCCACAATATTGTTCAAATTCATAAATCATATTTTAAACCTGTAAACTATTTTGATTTCCGAGTTTTTAAAATCCATAAACTCTAAGACAAAGGAAGGAGAAAAATCTAGGAAAAAAACTCATGCAAACAACCTAGGAAAAAACTGGTGCGAACAACCTATGTACATTTTGAAGTTTTCTCGGGGAAAAATGACCGACAATGGCCGGACGTGATTTAATTTGCATATGATTCGGAAATTGTGCAAACCTAGCATGAATACCTACTATGGGTATGCCCACCTGCTGGCAAAAGTTGGGGTTATTTCATACATTTCCAAAAGATAGACCATGTTCAACGGAGTGTATCAGCGTAGGTGAGAAGTGTCCGTTTGGGAGCACGTCATTTCTCGACATCCCTTAAATGGCCTCAGAATGGTCCGTTTGAGAGCGTATTTTTTGTCATCCGCCAACTAATCTCAATCTTTTTCATAAGGTTATATGATCAATTCAAGGCACCATGCCAAGTTATTTGAGTTTTGGACAATTTGTATTTACTGGAGTTTTCTCGGTGCAAAATGGCCGACAAATGGTCAGACGTGACGCAACTTGCATACGGTGTCGGAATCCATTCAAATCTGACATGGATGCCTACCATGGGCATGCGCACCTGCTTGCAATAGTCGGGGTCATTTAATGCATGTCCAAAAATATACTATATTCAACGGAGAGTATCCGGGTAGGACAAAAGGGTCCATTCGAGAGTGCATTTTTCGGCTTCCATAAAATGACTCCAATTTTTTTTTCATGCGCTTATATGATCAATTCAAGTTAGCATGCCAAGGTTTATGAGTTTTCGACAATTCTTGCATTTTTTGGACTTTTCTCGATAAAAAATGACTGAATGTGATGCAACTTGCATATGGTGTCGGAATTCATTTAAATCTGACATGAATTCCTACCATGGGTATGCCCACATGCTGGCAAAAGTTGGATTCATTTTATACATGTCCAAAAATAGATCATCTTCAACAGATGGTGTCGGGCTTTCTCGGGCTCGGGCCCGATATTGTAGGCCCGATGGCCGGGCCAGGCCGGGCTCGGGCCTAGGTTTTTAGCACTGGGCTTTTTTTGGCCTGGCCTGAAGCCTGGCCCGGCTCGAGATATGCCCAGGTATAGGAGAGATACATGGTAACCGATACACTGTGATTACCCAAAAGAGGTGATAATCATCCATTTAATATTGCATTAACCGAATATCGTTTTTTATGTTTTGAAGATTGGAAAAAAAATTAATGCATTAAGTCCAGCTAAAATTACGGGGTAATTAAATACTCCCTTCGTCCTAAAATTCTTGTCTTAGATTTGTCCCAATACGGATATATGTAGTCATGTTATCTAGACAAATCTAAGACAAGAATTTTGGGACGGAGGGAGTACCACCATAAACGCAGGCAGGCTGGATTTCAATCCACGTGAGTGTTTCTCCCCTCTATATAAACTCCAGCAGAAGGGGATGTCCTTGAACACATTATCAAGAAGATCAAACATCCAAAGAATAGCAGCGATAGTGGTAGCCTTGCATCTTGTCATGGCATTTAGCAAGAGAAACACAAGCATTGCATGCCTGGCAGCCGTGATGGTGGTGATGGCCACCGTGATGCTTCCCTGTGACGCTGAAAGAGGTGGATAGACAATTAAGTACTCCCTTCGTCTTGCAAAACGATCTTATATTATGAAAATATAGTCGTGTTGATATATTTTTCCATTGTAGATTACTGTTTTTACGGTTTATGATGTACCATGCACGTGCGACAAGTGCGTGCCTCTATGTGCTCAAACTGGTTTCACAAAAAATCCCCACTGCTTCACCGAAGACATGTGCTGTTGTTAGATGGACTTGAAGCCCACGGTCGCCGCCATTGGTCGTGATTGATCGCCCGTGCTGATAATGATAGTTAAACTTTGAATTTTATTATCAGATTACTATCAACATGTTCTCGCTATGTGTATGAATTAATTAATTATCAAAAGATAAATGTATGGCATTTTGCTTCTTCTTTTTTTGAGAAAAATGTATGGCACTTTGCTTGTGGACCGAGAATTGCTTATGTCTCGGTCCGCTAGACCTAGCCGATCTACCCCCACGCTAAACATATAAATGGTCAACTCATCGTATCCACTTTCGTATGTATGATGGGGTGGGTTGCCCACCGTTTACGTCATAGTTCGGGGAGCCCAACTCTGTGAATAAACTTACCCAAGCGTCCTTGGCTCGGCCCATTAATGTTTTAATATTAAAAAATAGATTCGTCTATTGAGATTCGAACTTATTACCTCTTTGTACGATCTAGTGGCAGTAACCAACTGGGACATCTTTGCGCGATCGTGCCCACTACAACTATTGAGGTGTTCATGTGCTAAAAGACTCGTGCGAACAACCTATGTACCCACGTGTTAGGGCGGACCTAGAATCGCAGACTTGGGGTGCCATGGTTCAACGTTTACACTACATAATCTCAACAATAGTCTTAAAATAACAAAAACTGGATGAATATTTAGTGTTAGGTATTGAAATATTATTTTACAATTCTGGAGGAGGTGCCATGGCACACACGGGACCCCCTAGATCCACCCCTGCCACGCGTCCTAAGAATGTTTATGGGCCAAGGCCCATCTAGTGCCATGAGATGTGGTGCTAACAAAAAGGCAATGCTTAGTATTCTTTATTTTTAGTTTTGTCTCGCAGTTTTTCTACTGCTTGTTTTCTCTTTCTCCTTCTTTGTTTCATTTTATTTTCTGTTTTTAAATTGACATTTTCTCCTAAAATTACGGGCTTTCCTTAAATTCGTGAACTTCATTTCAAATCCATGTATAATTTCTTAAATTCATGATTTTAAAATCAACAAACTTTTTTTCAAACACATGGACATTTTCCCAATCCATGAACTTGTCTCAATTTTTACATTTTTTCAAAACCTGTGAACCTTTTGAAATCCGTGAACATTTTTAAAAAGATCATTGAATTTTTTTGAAATCCATGATTTTTTTAAAAACATTCCATGAAAATTGAAACTTTCATGTTCTTTTTCAAATGTCATGATTTTTTTCAAAATTTTAAACTTTTGTGAAATTCATGAACTTATTTTAAATTTTGTGATCTTTTTCTCAAATTGAAGCATTTTAAAAAAATTGGTGAACTCTTTTCATATTTACAAACTTTTAAAAAAAATTTGTGATGCTTTTAAAAATTCATGAACCTTCTTCAAATTACTCGTTTTATAAAGGACGGTGATATCTGCCATACGTGTGGCATGGAGGGAGGCGCACCACACGTCTCTATAGCAAAATAGATTGCCATGTCACCGCATGCATGCATGTGGTAATCTTTTTGAATTTCCAGTTTTTAAAATAGTTTATCTCTTAAATGAAAAATTCGATTGACAATCCGTATTCACCACAAAATCCATTGCGACGAGATCTTCAAAACTAGATCTCATATCGATATGTTTTGATGACTTTTTTGTGTTAAAAGTTGTCAGGTCTATTGCACATAAATTGCCATGGTTTTTACTTTTTTACATTGAAGTTGTCATGATATGTCTCAACTACCTTTTTTCTACTTTGAAGTAAATTTTGACAACTTATAAAAAAGAAAATTAAGAAACTAAACTTGCCATGATGAATTACTAAAAAATGATCCATGTAGTAAATTTGTTGTGGTTAATTACTATAAATTGACATGCTCAATTAATAAAATTTGCCATGAAAGTAGTTGAAATACAATGGCAGCTTTAAAATCTAGAAAAAAAAGATGAAACATATAATGACAACTTTAGTGTAAACACTGTGACAAATTTAGTGTAAACATCATGACAACTTTTGGCCAAAAAGAAGTCGTCAAAACATATCAACACATGATCTAGTTTTGAAGATCTCGTCAAGATGGATTTAATAGTGAAAGCGGAGTTTTAGTCAGATTTTTTTATTTATGAGATAAAACATTTTTAAGTCTGAAACCAAAAAGATTCTCGCCGATGTCATCTCTTTTGATGTGGAAAATGGATGGTAATGGAGGTATTTGGGCCATGTAGCTTCGTGCCACATGTGTGGGCGTTATCATTTGGGTTTATAAATCCATGAACTTTTTGTCAGATCCATGAACTATTTTTAAATCCACAATATTGTTCAAATTCATAAATCATATTTTAAACCTGTAAACTGTTTTGATTTCTGAGTTTTTGAAATCCATAAACTCTAAGACAAAGGAAGAAGAAAAAATGAGGAAAAAAACTCGTGCAAACAACCTAGGAAAAAAACCTCGTGCGAACAACCTATGTACATTCTGAAGTTTTCTCGATGAAAATGACCGATAATGGCCGGACGTGATGCAGTTTGCATATGATTCAGAAATTGTGCAAACCTAGCATGAATGCGTACTATGTGTATGCCCACTGCTGGCAAAAGTTGGGTTCATTTCATACATGTCCAAACGATAGACCATGTTCAACGGAGTGTATCCGTGTAGGCGAGAAGTGTCCGTTTTGGAGTGCGTTGTTTCTCGACATCCCTTAAATGGCCCCAAAATGGTCCGTTTGAGAGTACATTTTTTGTCATCCGTCAACTAATCTCAATTTTTTTCATGAGGTTATATGATCAATTCAAGGCACCATGCCAAGTTATTTGAATTTTGGACAATTTGTATTTACTGGAGTTTTCTCGGTGCAAAATGGCAGACAAATGGTCGGACGTGACGCAACTTGCATACGGTGTCGGAATCCATTCAAATCTTACATGGATGCCTACCATGGGCATGTGCACCTGCATGCAGAAGTCGGGGTCATTTAATGATTTAATGCATGTACAAAAATAGATTATATTCAATGGAGAGTACCCGGGTAGGAAAAAAAGGGTCAGTTCATGCATGTCCAAAAATAGAGCATGTTCAATGGAAGGTGTTCGGGTCAGCCAGAACGGTCTGTTTGAGAGAAAAAAATTGGCATCCGTTAAATGACACCAATTTTTTCTATGATCTATGACAAATTCTAGGCGCCATGCCAAGTTGTTTGATTTTTGAACAATTCTTGCATTTTCTGGAGTTTTCTCGGTAAAAAATGACCGATAAATGGTGGAATGTGACGCGAATTGCATATAGTGTAGGCATTCATTCAAACCTGACATGGATGCCTACTATGGGCATGCCCACCTTCTTGAAGAAGTTGGGTCATTTCATGCATGTCCACAAATAGACCATATTCAACAGAGAGTGTACGCGAGAAGGGTCTATTTGTGCTTTTTTTGGCATCCGTCACATGACCCCATTTTTTCATGAGTTTATATGACCAATTCACAGCACCATGCCAAGTATTTTCAGTTTTTGATAATTCTTGCATTTTCTGATGTTTTCTCGATGAAAAAAGAGCCGATAAATGGCAGGAGGTTTTGCAATGTGCAAATTATGTCAGAAGTCATTCAAACCTGGCATGGATGCATGATATGTCCGTGTCAGGCTGCTGAAAAAAGTCAGAGTGATTT
The DNA here is from genome assembly GCF_002162155.2 of Triticum dicoccoides. Classification (NCBI taxonomy): domain Eukaryota; kingdom Viridiplantae; phylum Streptophyta; class Magnoliopsida; order Poales; family Poaceae; genus Triticum; species Triticum dicoccoides. The sequence continues at coordinate 11,318,098 of NC_041381.1, forward strand.
ATCCATAATCCAAAAAAGCACCAGTTGAGAGGAGTGTGCGAGACTAGGCTAGACGTGTGCATCCATAAGCATGTAGTTTTTACCAATTTGAATGCTTCTGTTATGTCAAATTTCTATCATTATGAAATCAACATGAACATTTTATAATGTACTAACCATTTATTGATTTCTTTCAACAATTCTGAATATTTAAACCGTGGAGGAAAACTTTACAAGTTTGAACACCTTTTCCAAAATTGTTAGCAAATTCCCAACAACTGAAAAAAATGAACACAAATTACTAACTACATACTTTAAAAAAATTATCAACTTTGTTTTAAACACAAACATTTCTTAATCTTCTGAACATTGTTTTTTTGAAAACATGAATAGTTTTTAAAATTCCATATTTTCTTTAAAATTTTATACAATATTTGAAAACAAAGAACATTTGAGGGTATTCCAAACAATTTTTCAAAATTTTGAACAAGTTTCTAAAAGAATAATGAAGAAATTGAGAAAACTAAAAATAGAGAAAAAAACACTCAAGCGTTGGCCCAGCTAGGCGATGGCATCAATCTGTCGGGGCGATTTCCTATTGGACGCATTCCGCGTCGAATTGTCAGGCAACCGCACATGCGATCGAAGGGATCGACCGAGATGGGCCAACCCATTTAGAAGCGAGGGGTGCATTCCACCTATCCTGATTTTATTCCCTCTAGCTAGGGTTTTTCTGTTCTCCCGTAGGCGATCTATGCCGCCGTCGAGAAGTTGCTTCCCTCCCGCCGATCTATCCAGGACTCGACCTCGGAGCGATCAAGGGGCGATCATTGGGATCGCTGCCCGCTCCTGGTCCGGCTTCCTGGGGTCGACGGGGTACTAGGGTTTGCCACCAAAGCCCGATATCTGTTTTCGGGTTAGTGCTCTCCATGGATTCGACCGGGGCCTCGGGGTCAGCTGCGGTTAGTGATGTTGAAGCATTGATGAAGGAGTTGGGGCTGCGCAATGAGGACCTAGATGATGTTGAGTTCGACGAGAAGGATGCCCCAGCTGGGGCGGCGAGATGGGTTGCCCTAGCTAGGGTAAATACCAACAAAACCTACAGCAGGACGTGGTTCTATCGCAACATGAGAGCTGCTTGGGACATCGCACAAGAAGCAAAGTTCTGGCCATTAGAGGATAATTTGTATACTGTGCAATTTTCATGCTTGGGGAATTGGGAGAGGGTCATGCAAGATGGACCCTGGAATTTCAGAGGTGATGCAGTGATTTTAGTGCCATATGATGGAGTCACCATGCCATCCCTGATCAAGCTGGACCATATTGACATCTAGGCTCAGATACATGATGTGCCGGACCTCTATGCACATCTAGTCGGGCCACTTGCTTCAAAGGTGGGAGAGGTTTTGCATGTTGAGCAGCCATCATAGGATTTCACGGGAAATTTTTACCATGTCTGGGTTCGAATCAAGGTTGAAAAACCCCTGAAGAATGCAGTGTCGATGATTAGAGATGGCAAGCGCCAGATCTACAAGGTTAATTACGAGAGGTTGCCGGACTGGTGCGCCGTCTGTGGCATGCTGGGACACCTGTTCAAGGAACATGGCAACGTCATACACCCTCCCTCGGCGCTGGTGTTTAAAGATCTGAGAGCTAATTGGTACATGCGATCTGGGAAGGGCCCTGGAGAAGGAAGAGGTCGCAGGGGTGGACGCCGCGGCGGCCGGTCTGGTGGTCGTGCAAAGTCTTATGATAGGAATAATGATTATGATGCTACTGATTCCACAGAGAAGGATGATGATGCAGAGAAAGAACATGAGGATACAACTATGGAAGAGAAGAACATGAAGATGTTGATAGCTACAGAGAATGTAGTTAAGGCGAACGATGGAGGCATGGAAGTAGGGGCGACAACCTCAGATGCTAACAAGCTGGCGATCATACCGCATATCGCTGCTCCTTTGAGCCCTCCCCCGAAGAGAGACCCGAAGTGTAACAAGGTGTCTGAAGGAAAAGATGGTGCTGTTCCCACAAAAAACCCGTTGGCGGGCTCCTTCGAGGGGCGCCGCCGGGGACAATGAGTGCCCTAGTTTGGAACTGTCGTGGAGCGGGTAATGCCGCGATAGTCCATGAAATTCGCAACCGAGTGAAGAAGTTGATCCCTACCCTCCTGTGTATCATTGAAACTCAAATAGATCATGTTAGGGTAGAAGCATTAGCAGGAACTTTAGGCTTTGATTGTGCTTACGCAGTCGATAGCCAGGGTAGAAGTGGAGGTATTGGCTTGTTTTGGATTAAAGAAATAAAGAAATAAAGATAGAAGTTTTGGGTTACTCTGTGTATCATTTAGATGTTTCTGTGGAGGAGTCAGGCAAAGAAAAGTGGCGCTTGACATGTGTATATGGCGAAGCTCAGACCCACCTGAGACATCAGACTTGGGATGTCTTGAAAAACATAAGCACGTTAAGTGACCTGCCGTGGCTCTGTATCAGGGATTATAACGAAGTTCTACATTTGGAAGAACACGAAGGAGTTGGGAGACGTAGCAACGCTCAGATGTAGACTTTTCGGGAGGCCACGGACGTCTGCGGTTTTCTTGATATCGGTTACAGAGGCCGTTTTTGGACCTTTGAGAAGAAGGTTGCAGGAGGCACTTTTACTAGATGCAGACTAGATAGAGCACTCTCTAATGCACTTTGGTCAGCTATGTTTCCTCTGGCTTGCGTGGAACACTTGGAGGCATCAACATCCGACCACATTTCGATCTTGTTGTAGTGGGGTGGAGCGGCCAGTACGGCTGCCAAGCGAAGCTTCCGCTACGAAGTTATGTGGGAGACACACGCTGAACTAAAAGATACGATAACCAATGGGTGGTCCGGTCCACCATGCACGATAGTAGAGGAGATGAAACAGAAGTTATCAGCCATGTCAAAGAACCTTGAGGTGTGGAGCCGTGGTACCTTTGGTAGTGTCCGCAAAGAAATAAAAATGATGCAGCAGGATTTGATGAGGTTACGTGATGATCCGTTGAGGGTCGGGCCGAACCACGCGGAGCTCAAGATAAATGAGAAACTTGTTGAGCTGTATCATCGTGAGGAAATCATGTGGGCAAAGGGCAAGAGTGCAATGGCTTGCTGCTGGAGATAAGAACACGAGATTCTTCCATTTGCGAGCTAGTATGAGACGGAAGAAGAATATGATAAGAGCCCTACAGAATTCTTTGGGGGTTTTAGTGGAGGACCCGGCTGAACTGAAAGCTTTGGCAACTGAGTTTTACCAAGATCTTTACACATCAGAGGGTGTGAATGATATGGAGGCTATCCTACAGCATGTACCGAGGAAGGTAACGGCTGATTTGAATGCTAATCTCTGTGCACCATATACTAATGATGAGGTCAAAACATCGCTTTTCCAAATGTTCCCCACTAAGGCACCTGGGCCTGATGGCTTCCCAGCTCACTTTTACCAGCGTCATTGGGATATATGTGGAGAGGAAGTAACCAGAGTTGTGCTCAGGATCGTGAGGGAAGAAGACAGCCCCGAGATCATCAATGATACAATTTTGGTTCTTATTCCAAAAGTTACTAACCCCTCTCTTTTGTCACAGTTCAGGCCCATCAGTTTATGTAATGTGTTGTGTAAGATCGCCTCCAAGGTGGTGGCCAACAGGTTGAAGCTAATCCCGCCGGATATTATTTCAAGGGAGCAATCTGCATTTGTTCCTGGAAGGTTAATCACGTCTAATATCATTTGTGCATATGAGTGTCTACACTTCTTGAAGAGGACCAAGTCTGAGAGCAATAGTTTTTGTTCTTTGAAATTGGATTTGATGAAAGCGTATGACAAATTGGAATGGTCCTACCTACAAGCCATAATGTGTAAATTGGGTTTTGAGAAGCATTGGATAGAGATTGTGATGGGCATGGTGGCATCAGTCTTGTTTTCAGTTCTGTTCAACAAAGAGAAGCTAGACAGTTTTCAGCCTACTAGGGGAATCAGGTTGGGAGACCCAATCTCCTCCTACCTTTTCTTGATTGCAGCAGAGGGCCTTTCGTGCCTCCTAAAATCCAGTTCTCAGTCATCAATTTTGGTCGGTGTGAAGGTGGCTCCTACAGCGTCACCCATTAATCACCTTCTGTTTGCAGATGATAGCCTGTTGCTTTTCAAGTCGAGTGTGGAGGGAGCAAATGAGGTGTCAAACCTACTGGGATCTTATTGCAGTGCTTCGGGCCAGAGGATAAATCATGAGAAATCCTCAATTATTTTGAGTAAGGGATGTGGTCAGCCGTTGAGGGACAGCATAAAAAACATCTTGCAGGTCCAAAACGAGTCATTGATAGACTGGCACTTAGGGATGCCTACGGATGTAGGCCATTCTAAAAACGGGACCTTCAAATATCTCGTGGACAGAGTTTGGAAGAAGGTCAAGGGCTGGATGGAAAAGCTCCTGTCAGTGGTGGCAAAGAAGTTCTAGTTAAGTCAGTTGCCCAGGCTATTCCAATTTACTCCATGTCATGCTTCAGGTTACCTCGAGGACTTTGTGACAAAATCACCTCTATCATACGGCAGTTTTGGTGGGGGTAGTAAAAGAGGAAAAAGAAAACCTAGCTGGGTTGCATGGGATGTTATGATCCGGCCAAAGCATGTGGGAGGTTTGGGCTTCCGTGATATTGAGATTTTCAATCTGACACTACTGGCTAGGCAGGCATGGAGAGTGATCAACGACCCTGAATCTTTAAGCGCTCAAATCCTAAAAGTGGCTTACTTTCCAGGTTCAGACATACTAACTGCTGAGTTGGGTTCACACCCTTCTCAAATTTGGTGAGCTATTCTGGACGGTCGTGACATCCTGGCGCAAGGGATCATTAGAAGGACTGGTGATGGGGAGACAACGATGATATGGGAGCAGAACTGGATCCCACGGGATGGGGTTAAGCGGCCTATCACCTCTTTGGTACAAGATCCTCCGCCCCGAGTGTCAGAAATCATTGACAGTACCTCTGCTAGCTGGAGAGAAGATGTTGTGCGGCATACCTTTACACCATTTGATGCGGAAGCAATATTCAGAATACCTCTTTGTAACAGAAGAGTACAGGATTTCTGGGCTTGGAACGAGGAGAAACGGGGTATATTCACGGTATGCTCCGCATACTGTATGATTGTGAGGATCAAGATGGAAAGAGAAGCGTGGCTGGAAGAGAGGGAGAGTACATCTCATACACCGGTAAGACAGGGGGGCTGGAATGATATTTGGTTGCTGCAAGTACCGACCAAGCTGAAAATATTCTTGTGGCAATTAGCACAACACTCATGCCATCACAGGAGCTTCTTCATCACAGGAATATGGGCACAACTCTTGCTTGCATTTTATGTGGAGCTCATGACAGTTGGCGCCATGCCTTGTTGAGCTGCCCTATGTCCCGGTGTACTTGGGCCCTGTCTTCTGACCCAGTGCTCGAGCAGGTCAGTACTAATCAGGGGGAGAATGCACGAAGATGGATCTTTACTATGAGCGAAACACTCGACAAGGATGAGTTCTTGCGGCTAACAGTATCACTATGGGTAATATGGAGTGCCTGGCGGAAAGCTCTCCATGAAGGCATCTTCCAAAGTTCGTATGTAATCAACAGATTCATTAACTCGTATTTGGCACAACTTTGGTCACAGGTCACACCCCTGGGGTCAAGCACAGCAAGAGCTCCTCCCACGGGCAAGGTTTGGTTGTCACCACCGGATAATCATACTAAGGTTAACGTCGACGCTGTCGTTAGCCATAGCGGCAGACACGGGGCTGTTGCGGCGATCAGCCGGAGCAGCGATCGAAACTTCCAGGGGGTGTCAATGGTTGTGTTCCCTACTGTGATCGACCCTGCGACTTTGGAGGCTATGGCGGTGAGGGAAGGGATATCCCTCTCTTTGGACCTGAACAACCAGAATATTCATATAGCCTCAGATTGCAAGAACGTGGTGCATGAGATCAAGGAGGGAAGCAGATCAAGTTATGGTGCTATCATCTACGAGATCAAGTTAGGACTAGGTGCCTTTATTTCATGTAATATAGTTCACGAAAGTAGGAGCTCGAACATTGAGGCTCGCAATCTTGCGAAGCATGCTTTACGCTTGGGACCGGGCCGCCACTTATGGTTAGGTCATCCGGGAAACCTTCCCTCCGTCCCTGTAAATGTGGTGACAACTGAATAAAGCTTCGTATGATTGTCTCAAAAAACAAAACCTATCCCGATTTTGGGAAACTTCGAAATTTTAAAAAGTATATGTTCCCAAAATTTCAAAATTTACAAACCGGGATCGGTGGAACGTACCCCTCGCTTCTGCTTGAACAAACCTTAGAAATTCTGTATTGTGGAAATTTTGAGATTATCTTTTGTTTAAATTTTACAACTTTGAACACCATTTACAAGCCGTTTTTTTCTTCTGGTTTTAGCATCCTTCTAGAAGTTTCAAGGTTCACAAACCGGTTTATTTTTTTGGTTTTTTTAGTTTTTTTGTGTTTTCCTGTTTCGGTTTTTATATTCACTTCTTTGTTTAGTTTTACTCTTTTTGTTTATCCTTTTCTTTTGTTTCCTTCTTCATTTTCCTTCATTTTTCTTTTTTCAAAACTATTTCTCTTTTTTAAAAAATTGTTCAGAAATGTAAAAATTGTCAGCACTTGTTCACTTTTTAAAGGTTCCTGATTTGAATTTTTTTCTGAAATTCTAAAAATTATTAAACTTTCAAATATTTTTTTAACTTCTCTTTACAAAAAATGTTCCCAATTTCAACAAAAGATAGTTTAGAAAATTCTAATTTCCCGGAAATTCATAAAATGTTCTGGAATTTCAAATAATGCTCCCACTTTGATAATTAAAAATATGTTCATGTTCAAAACATATAAAAAGTTCACGTTTTGAAATTTTATTCCCAAATGAAAATAATGTTTGGGGAATTTAAAAAATATTCACATTTTTTGTTTTTGTTCACAAATTCTGAAAATGGACCGGAATTTCCAAAAATGTTCCAGCTCTAAATTTCTTCACAAATTTAAAAAATGCCATGTTTCCAAATTTAATTCACGAATTCAAAAATACTTGGGCAATTTCGAAATTGTTCATGCTCTGAAAAAATTGTTCGTAATTTCAAAAAAAAATTGTCACTTCAACTTTGGTTCCTGTTTTGCAGAAAATGTTTGTGTTCTTTTTTAGAAACTGTTCATACTTTCAGAAAATGATATTATTTTCAATTATCTTCCTTTTTTTGGAAAAATGCTTGAGAATCACCAAAAATGTTCACAATTTGTTGCAACGTTCGTTGTTTTAGACATAGATTCCTGGGAATTAATGTCGCTGGTGACCTGGTTCAGTAGTAGGAGGTCCTCTGTTCGATCCCTCACTTGTACTTTAGTTTTTGGTATTTTTTTGCGAATGTTTTAGTTTTTACCGCTGTAATTTGTTCTTTTAGCGTTGCGCTTCAAGTTTAGTACAAACGCTAATGTGTCGCAGCGGCTAGCCAAGCTAGCGCCTCGCTACGATGTTAGGGGATCGAGGGAGTGCCTATGGCTTGCGTTCAGCGAGTCGAAGCTCCTGACTCGCTAAAGCACACGAGCATATGGGTCGGCCCAGGCTCGCGGGTACTACACTGCCTCGTTTTCTTTTCTGCTTTTTTCATGTTTTATTTAATTTTTAATTCCATTTTAAAAAGTTTTTTACACTTTTAAATAATCTAAACATATATATTACAAAAATATACTTTACATAGTATTTTGAAACATGTTAATCATGCATTTGAAAAATGTTGAATGTGTATACAGAAAATGTTGATCATATTTAAAAAAAAGATGAATTCTTTTGGTCATGTATATAAAAATATTAATCAAAGATTTAAAAAAATGTTGAACACGTACTTAGAAAATTGTTAGACAAAACATATGAAAAATGTTAATCTGTATAGAAAAAATGTTGACCACGTGTTAAATAAATCATGAAATTTCTTGATCATGTACAGAAAGGTGTTAATCAAGTATTTGAAAAAATCTAGAAGAAATATTCGTAAAATGTTGATCAAGAATAAAAAAAATGTACAGAAATGTTGAACCTGTATGAAAAAATTATCAATTTTTTATTATAAATAATATTAATCAAGTATTTGATAAAAACGTTGAAGAAGTATTGAAATAAGTTAATCAAGCATTTGATAATGTTGAATGTGTATAGAAAAATGTTTATCATGTGTTTCAAAAAATGTTAATATTGCATTTAGAAAATGTTAATCAAGCATTTGAGGAATTGAAATTGCGCATAGAAATTTTTTTGATCTTGTATTTGAAAAATGTTAATTGAGCATTTGCAAAAGTTTGAAAGTGTGTATAGGAAAACTGTTGATCATGTATTTAAAAAATGTTAAACCTTTATTAGAAAATGTTTTTGACATATATGAAAAATGTACAATGAAAATCAAAATAAACAAAGGAACCCCCAAAAAAAGAAAACCAGAGAAGAAAAAAAAAACAAAGAAATAACGAAATAAAAAATGATGAAAGAAATGCAACAAAAATGAAAACGGAGAAGAAAAAAGAAAAACAATAGCGGAAAACGATTTTTTTTGGAGAAACCCGACTGCACTCGCTTCAAGTAGATCACATCCTTATACTCCCTCTGGTCCTTTTTACTCTGCACATTGGTTTTGCCGAAAGTCAAACTTTGCTCAGTTTGACCAAATTTATATTAAAAATTATTAGCATCTATAATATTTAATAAATATAATATGAAAATATATTCCAAGATGGATCTAATGATATTGGTGTTGTTATGTGAATGTCTATAATTTTTTATATAAACTTGATCAAAGTTGGATGAGATTGACTTCAGACAAACTTAATATGCAGAGTAAAAAAGACTGGAGGGAGTACATATCACGGATTGTATGCTGGCGTGTTGGCTAGTAGCGCTGGTTATCTTCACGGCGATCCATCCTGCTCCCATTTTCCTTCTCTTTTTCCCATTAATTGTGCCTGAAAATTGGCCGGCCCGTAACGACCAGGACCAGGAAATTCTCACAAAGCAAAATGAAAGCAGACAAATACACAACTGCATTCGGCGGGAGGTGGTGGAGTTGTGCGCCGAAGAAATTGAGGAAGGCACGGAAGAAGGCGTGAGGCGGCATAGAAAAACCTCTCTCAATGTGAGTGACCAGGAGGACCCGCTCGTCCGCATCCGGCGTGGACTCCAGCTCATCCGCCTCCAGCTCCAACAATCGCTTCCGCGTGACACGGGAGGGAATCAAGTCTCCCGAGACTCGACCCGCCGCCGCCGCCGGGCCGGCGCTCGTCGACGAGCCCTTCCCGGTTTTCTTCGCCCGCTCCGGCTTCGTCGTCGTGTCCTTGCCCATCCTCTCGAAACAAACGAGTGCACAGGGTGGTGGAGAGAGCGGCGAGACAGACAGAGTGGAGGGAGAGAGAAAAGGGGATATGAAGATTACCCTACCCCGCAAGCTTTTTATATCACGGGTGAAAATCGCGTCTTGGAATCTCAGCCGCATATGTCGTGGTGGGCGCACAGCAGATGTCAAGCGATGGCTATAGAGAGGAGGAGGCTCGAGGGCGCTGGTGGGCTCCAGAGGCGAGGTTGGCATGCGCGGGCACGGGACGCCGGACATACCCAGGTTCGGGGCTCTCCGGAGAGAAGACACCCCTAGTCCTGCCGAGTTTAGTTAGATGACTGATAGTACAATGTTGCTCCTGGAACTGTATGGAGGAGGAAGGAAGCTGGCCAAGGCTTGGGCTGCTCCTTCTCTCCGGTACTGCTGTTGGGTGGCTAGTCCTATGCTTCTGCTTCTTGCTTTTCGTCTCTGTGTGTCGTATGGTGATGTCGATACGATGGTGCGATGCCCCTGTGGGCGTGGGTTCCTGGGGGGTTTTATAGATCAACCCACCCAGGGTTACAATGGTAATATACCGAGTCGGTGGGTCCGTATTGTCGGTGCCCGGGACTCCGAGCTGGGTCCCACTTGTGGGCTTGTGGTTCGCCGGGTTCCCCTAGGCGCGGGCCCGGCGTGCCTAGGGGACTGTGCGCCGTCTTGTCGATCGTCAGGGCGTGGCCGAGTCGAGTCGTGTACAGTGCTCTCCGTCAGGCCACCGTTTGCTGTCGTCAGAAGTGAGGGCGGGAGCACTGTAGCCATGCCAGCCTTGGTCAGCGGGTAGGTGAGGGGCACTGTTGCCACGCCCCGGCTGACCACAGGCATGGTGGAAACACTGTTGCCTTGGTCATCGGTGGCTTGGGTCTCGTCCCATCGTACGACCTGGATGGGACGGGAGCTGACCCGTGGCTGGGTTGCCGTGGGCGCCACGGGTGGTGCTGGCTTGCCATGGAAGCCTTGGTTGCGCCGGGTCGAGTTGCCTTGCGCCAGTTGCTGTGGCCGGGTTGACATACCTTGCCGTGTCGGAGAGTTTGGACGGGTTGCGGGCCCTGCCGGGTCGAGCGACCCGGCCAAGTGCGTGCCGGTTTGCGGGGCGATGCGGGCCCCGCTGTTTTTGAAGAGGATCCGGGTTCCGTTGCCTGCCCAGGGTTTATCCCCCCGACAGTAGTCCCCGAAGCTGTGAAGGTCCGCCGTCTTCTGATGAGTGGGCCTTCGCTGTTTCCCCCTTGAGCAAGGAGGATTCTGCGAACGCTGGGTCCGACAACACACGCTGTGTGCCAGTTTTCTCGGAAACCGGATCGCGGCATCCCGGCCGTGCGGGAACCGAGGAGTCCGTCGAATCTTGAGGCGATCCCTAGGGCTTCGCGCAGGCGCCACGTGGCGCCCGGAAGTCGGAGGGGCCTGACAGGCCACACGCGTGACAGGACCGGGCAAGGGGCCGGGGGCCCGCCGCCGCGTGCCCTTGGGCCACGCGCGCGGATTTATTGTGGCGTCTGGGGGCCGGTTGCACTTCCTCGAGCAGTTAGTGCGCGCGTACGTGCGCACTTATTGTGGGGTAGTGGAACGGGTGCGTGCAGACGATCCCACTTCCCCACGTTTGAACTGGGGCTTATAAACTGAGGGGGGCAAGGGGGCGGCGAACACCATTCTCGCTCGCGCCCTCGTGTCCCCCTGCTCGTGCTCTATTCTTTGCCACCGACGCACAGCTGCGCTCGCAGCCCCGAGCAGAGCCTCCTCCGTCGCTCGTCTTCTTCTTCCCGCTTCTATCCATGGCGCTGCCGTCGAGCTCTTGGATGGGCTCCAACGTCACCCCCGAGGACATCAAGCAGCTCCGAGCTTCGCGGCGCTTGCTGCGAGAGACGGACGTCGGCGTCCGCCTGCCGCGCGGCGAGCAAAGGCCCCGACCCGAGGGGCAGGAGCGCGTCGTCTTCCTCACTCATTTTGAACGCGGGTTCGGGCTGTCGGTGAGCACCTTCTTCCGCGCCTTCTTGGAGTTCTTCGGGCTTCAACCGCACCATCTTGGCGCGGCGCCATCGTCCAACTCTCTGGCTTTGTGACCCTGTGTGAGGGGTACCTGGGGGTCGAGCCGATGATCGACCTCTGGGCGCGCTTCTTCTCCTTGAAGCAGCAGGGCCCGTCGGCCGGGGAGTTCGCTGACTGCGGCACCGCCGTCATCTCCAAGCGGTCGGGGGCAGATTTCCCCAAGACTCCGCTCGAGGATTCTGCCAAGAAGTGGCAGAATTCTTTCTTCTACGTCCATACCCATGGCGCAGACCATATCAATCTTCCCCCCTTCGTCATCGCGCCACCTGGGGCGAAGACGAACTGGGGCTGCTCACTCCAGTGCCCGTCGCATGAGATCGTCAACCTCTGTGAGCGGGTGACGGTGATGAGGACGCAGGAGGGGCTCACCGGCACGGACCTCCTCGCGCGTTCATCACCCGCCGGGTCCTCCCGCTTCAGAGGCGCTCCTGCCTCATCGGCGATATGATCGGCTTGCAGGACCCCAACCGGACGGGGTCGACACGGCTATCTACGGAGCAGGTCACGCGCGGCGTCAATGATATCTCCAAGGCCAACCTTGGAGAGGATTGGCGATTCGGCAAGGCGCCGTATAGCCAGTCGAACCCGGTGCCGCAGGTGAGCGTCTGGTCTCCTTACTTTGCCGCCGCGCATCTTCTTGTTCATCCCGACGCGATGCGGGAGGTTCTCTTGAACGCAATCCGGCATCCTTACACCCGGGCTCCGTCGCAGGTGGCGCCGGTGGCACCAGAGGAGCCCGCAGCCCAAGGCGGCGAGGAGGTGGCCGAGTCCGACGCCAGCGCCGGGCGCCGAGCCGGTAAGTCTTGCATGTTTCCTTCTTCATTTCGCCTTCAATTGTTGCTCGTGTCGCGGTGAAGGCGACGTTGATGCCGGTTGCTGGTGTAGCAGCGTTGGGCGGGGGAGGCGGCGATGCGGGCGGAGCCGGATCCTCGCATGGGGCGGCGCTGAGCCGCCCGCATGGAAAGGACAGCTCCGTGCTGCGACCCCGCAGATCGGAACACGCGGCGGACCCGACCGAGCCCGGGAGGCCGGCCAAGAAGAAGCGCGGGAGGCCGATCCCGGTCCCGGTCTTGACGGGGTAAGCTTTATTTCCTGCTTGCGCCTGGATTTCTTGTTTCTTTTGCTTATTTTGCCTTCTTCTTCAGGTCGCCCATCGCGCTGGCGAGGGCGGCGGCGGAGGCCGCGGTTGCCGAAGGGACAGCGTTCCGCAGGAGCCGGTCCGACCTTGCCGGTCTGGCCGGGGAGGAGGGGCGAGGCGACTCGGACCTCGGCCTGGATCCGGACGACGCTGAGGCCTTAGCCTGGCGGGACAGGAACCGGGCCGAGGCGGAGCTGGAGGCGGCGTCGGTCTAGGCTTGGACCGACGCGGCGGCGGCATGGGCGCGATCCGGCGTGGAGCCGGCTTGGCGCGAGATGCCGGAGGGCACGGTGGTGACGGCGACGGGGTTTGAACCGTCGTCAGTGAGGGAGCGCGGCCGTGGGGGCCGGGCTTAGGTGGTGATCCTCGACCAGGAGGTCGTGGAGGTGGGGGGCGATACCCCGCCGCGAGCCGACGTGGTCGAGCGCGCGGGGGCTGAATGGTGGTGGAGGCGGTGGCGTCCTGGAGGAGGTGTCGCAGGCGGCGGCGCCGGAGGCGCCGTCGGCTATGGAGGAGGCACCGCGGGTGGCGGTGCCTGAGGTGGCGACGCAGGGCGTCCCAGCGTCCGGATCGCCGTTGGCGCCGGAAGGGGCGTCGGAGGAGGTGCTGGCCGCGTCGCAAGCGGCCAGCGGGGGGCACGCCTTGGTGCCCCAGCAGGGCGGGCGCCGAGCTGCCGTGCCGCAGCCCGCGCGGAGCGAGGGCGCGGCCGTCTTCAGGCCCCAGACCCAGGAGGAGGCGGCGCTAGATGCCGTCAGCCGCCGCCTGCGAGGCCGGACGGAGCGGCTTGAGGCCTTCGCCCAGGCCGAGACGGAGCGGACGCGCGACCTGGAGCGCGCTGTCCTGGTAAGTCCCTCTTCTTCGTTTCCTTGCAATTTCTACATATTGGGGGCATGCCAGCGCACCCACTGGGTGTAGCCCCCGAGGTTCGGGCCAACTACGTAGTAGTTGGGTCGAATCTTTAGATCGCCGGGCCTTGTTCTGACTTCTATCTACTTTCAGCATCTTGATGCTTTCCAGGTTGCCGCCTTCAACCGGCTCCTGGGCAAGCATCAGGAGCTCAAGGAGCAGCTCGCTGCCAAGGAGGAGGAGCTTCGCGTCGCCACAGGTACGTTCATGCTCTTTTCTAGTGGGGGCGCGCTAGCGCACCCACTGGGTGTAGCCCCCGAGATTCGGGCCAACTGTGTAATAGTTGGGCCAAATCTTAAGTCTTGTCTTTTTTCTTCTGCTGAATTCTTTTTCTTTGCAGCCGAGGTGCTCTCTTGGCGGACCCGGCTTCTCCAGGCTGGTCATCATTATGACCGGCTTGTTGCTGACGCCAGCCGTCTTGGCACCGAGGCGGCGCAGGCGAGGGCGGAGGCGGCCGCGTCCCGGCGGTCTCTTGACGAGGCCAACCGGCTGCATGAGCAGCTAGCGGGTCACAAGCCGCCTCGAGGCCGAGGTGGAGCTTCTGAAGGTGGAGGCCGCCAAGGTGCTGGAGACGCAGCAGGCCCTGGCCGAGGCGGACCAGCAGCACGGTCAGCTGGTCGACGACAAGGGCCGACTCCAGGCCGAGGTGGATCGCCTGCGGGAGCAGGCCGCCGCGGCCGAGGAGGCTCGTCAGGACGAGACTCGTCGCCGGGAGGCGGCTGAGAAGGCGGCCGAAGACAAGGGCGCCGAGCTGAAGGCGGCCCTTGCTAAGGCGGCCGACCTGGAGAAGGCACTCGGGGAGCGCGACCGCGTCGTGGAGCGGGAGCGGCATGGTACGTTGCTCGAGGTGCAGCACCTGGAAGAGTCCTTCTCCAGTAAGTGCTGCTTCTTGTAATTTTGCCGGGTCGGGACCCGGCTTTTCTTCCTTGTTTTTCTTCTAATCTTGCCTCTTCTTTGACGATAGGGGCCTTCCCGAAGACGCAGCGGCTGGCGAAGGAAGCCGTTCGCTACCAGCATGACCTGACCGGCGTTGTTGGGTCTGGGACGGATCCGCGGGTGGCGTGGACCTTCCCGGAGATCATTGCCGCTGCAAAGGCCCGCCTGCGGGCCCTAGGGACACAGATGGAGCGGCTGTCCCAGGCCGGCACCGCGATGACGGCGGCCCTGTGGCCGGACTCCGTCCATCCGCGCAGCTTCTCACGCCTGGCGCGCTGGCTGGAGGTGGGTCCGGACCGTCTTGGCGAGTGGCGTGTTTCCGCCGCCCGTGCCGGTGCCGAGATGGCGCTGCGGTTTGCACTGTCTTGGCATCCGGATCTTAAGCTGGACGCGCTGATGGGTCAGCGCGCTGGTTCGGAGCAGTTGCTGCAGGAGCAAGCTGGCCGGATCGCCTCCCGAGCCAGCTACATCGCCGAGTTTGCCTTCCACGACGAGTTCCATCCGGAGCGGACGAAAGACGGCAGGGTCGTGGATGGCGATGACTACGGCTTGCTTCTCTGTGACCCGGAGGGGAGCTCGGAGGATACGGGCGTCTACGGTGACGCGGATGCTGAGGAGGACACCGGTGTCACGCCAGACCCGGAAGCCGCCAGAGGAGGGCCGTCGTCGTCGCGACGCGGCGCTGGAGATGCCTGAGATACTTTACGCAGAATCTGTTAAGTAGCAGGTCCACCCACCAACCGGGGGTTGTTTTATGGTGTAATGAACTCCGGCCGTGGGCCTTTGTTTTAAATATTTGTGTCTGAATGTCGCGAGTGCTTTTTTGCTCTTTGCCTTCCGCTTTTTCGAACCAATTTCATGTGCTTCTCCTGTATGAAACCTCCCCCCCGCGAGTCGGACGGCCGAGGCTCCGGTCCGTGACAAAGGGTTCGATTCTTTGAGAGGGGCGCGCAGGACTTAGGTCCTTAGAAACGTTGAGCGAGAGCGAAACACCCACTGGGCCGGCTGGCGGCAATCCGGCTTGGCCGGTTGGCGAGCAGCCGGTCGTGCGGCTACTTATCTGATGAGTGATGGGCCGGGTCGATCGACCCGGCGGCCTTTGACTTAGTGTATGAATCGTAAAGGAGCTTTGGCCCGTTGTGCTTGCCCGCCGACTGCCAAAGCTGGATTTGCGGTTTTAGGGCTAAGTGGGGGACCGCAGCGTCCCAACTTTTTCAGGAATCACCAAGTAAGGCGGCGGGGTGGTGGCCGAGCCGGCCAGCCCCCGAGCCCCCGGGTCGAGCGAGTCGAGCAGGCGGCTGGGTTCAGTGGTAAAGTGATGCAGATAAATATGGACACAATAAATTGGTCGGCAAAAGGTAGCCCCCGAGTTTCGTTCGGGGACCCCATTGTTTCATGCGTTTACAAAAGGTGACGATACATACACTCGTGCGGCTAACTGTAAAACGGGCGGAGGAGTTCCGCGTTCCACGGCCGGGTCATTTCTTCGCCGGCGGTGTCCTTCTTGCGCTTCTTTGACTTGCGCGCGTCGATGAGGTAGTAGGCGTTGCGGTCGCACAGGGCTCTGCTGACGATGAATGGGCCCTCCCATGGAGAGGACAACTTGTGTTGGCCTGCCTGCTCTCGGACGAGTCGGAGGACGAGGTCGCCTTCGCGGAATGCGAGAGGCTTGATCTTCTTGCTGTGGTAGTGCCTTAGGCCTTGCTGGTAGATAGCCGAATGGCTAAGTGCTAGAAGGCGCGCTTCTTCGAGTAGGTCGACGCCGTCTTCGCGCGCCTCTCTTGATTTGGCTTCGGTGTACATCGCCGCGCGGCAAGTCAAACTCGACGTCGGTCGGGATGACAACTTCGGATCCATAGACGAGGAAGAACGGGGTGAACCCGGTCGACCGATTCGGCGTTGTGCGCAAGCTCCAGAGTACCGCTGGCAACTCGTCAAGCCAGTTGCCGGGTGAGCGGATGAGTGGCTCCACGAGTCGCGGCTTGATGCCGGACAGAATGAGTCCATTGGCCCGCTCGACCTGCCCGTTGGACTGCGGATGTGCCACGGAGGCCAGGTCGAGGCGGATGCCGGCTACGGAGCAGTATTGCTCGAGGGCGCCCTTGACGAAGTTGGTGCCGTTGTCGGTGATGATGCTGTTCGGCATGCCGTAGCGCACCGCTATGTCCTTGATGAATCAGACGGCTGTTGGCCCGTCCAATTTCTTGATAGGTCTTGCTTCGATCCACTTGGTAAACTTGTCCACTGCCACCAGTAAGTGCGTCATGCCGCCTCGAGCGGTTTTGAATGGTCCCACCATGTCGAGTCCCCAGACCACGAAGGGCCAGGCGATCGGTATGGTGCGGAGCGCTGACGACGGCTGGTGGCTGCGTTTGCTGAAGCGTTGGCACCCTTCGCATTTGAGAACGAGCGACTCAATGTCTTCGAGGGCCGTGGGCCAATAGAGACCGTGGCAGAACGCCTTGGCCACCAAGGATCGTGATGAGGCGTGGTGCCCGCACTCGCCCTGGTGAATGTCGAGGAGGATGTCGATGCCGCGATCCTGCGCGACGCAGCGCTGGAACATGCCGGTAGAGCTGCATTTGACGAGCTCGTTGTTGATGTGCTGTAGGCGGATGGCCGCCGCTGAATTTGCCGAGCCTCGGTCTCATCCATGGGGAGAACCCTGTTCTCCAGAAACTCCGATATCGGGAGAGCCCAAGATGGAGCTGCAATTACTGCAAAGACGGCCACCAGGGTGGGTTCCGGGTCGGCAGCCCCCGAGCCGGGTTGAGCAGCCCCCGGGTTGGGGATGGCGACGGCCGGGTATGGGGTGATGGTGGCCGGGTCGAGCTGAGCAGCCCCTGGGCCTGGTTCAGTAGTCCCCGGGCCGGGTTCAGCAGCCCCCGGGCTAACTTGGGGTGCAGCCGGGTTGTCTGGAACGTGAATGGACTCGGAGTCCGGTGATGGCTTGACGGATGGCTTGCGCAGGTGCTCGAGGGAGACGCCGGATGGGATGGCTTGTCGTGACGAGGAGATCTTGGCGAGCGTGTCGGCTGCTTCGTTCTCCGCGCGCGGGACGTGGAGGAACTCGCAGCCCTCGAAGGATCCGGACAGCTTCTGGACGAGGAAGCAGTAGCTTGCAATGTTGGAGTCGCGGGCGTCCCATTCGCCGGAAAACTGCTGCACCACCAGGTCCGAGTCGCCATAGCACAGGATGCGCCGGACGCCGAGTTCCTTGGCAAGCCGGAGGTCGTGCACAAGGGCTTCATACTCGGCGACATTGTTGGAGGCGGCCAAGTGGATCTGGAGCGCGTAGCGAAGCCAGTCGCCCTTCGGAGATGACAGTACGATGCCGGCCCCTAAGCCGAGTCGCATCTTGGACCCGTCGAAGTGCATGTGCCAATGCGTCGAGTCGGGAGGCGGTGGCCAGTATTGGGTCTCGGTCCAGTCGACGAGGAAATCGGCTAGGGCCTGAGATTTGATCGTC
Organism: Triticum dicoccoides; assembly: GCF_002162155.2. Taxonomy (NCBI): domain Eukaryota; kingdom Viridiplantae; phylum Streptophyta; class Magnoliopsida; order Poales; family Poaceae; genus Triticum; species Triticum dicoccoides. The sequence continues at coordinate 11,335,977 of NC_041381.1, forward strand.
GTGCGGGGCTCGTAGAGGATGGTGTGGCCGGCTAGCTGGATCGCCCATTTGGCGACCCGGCCAGAGGCGTCCCGGCACCCGTTGATTTCTCTGATAGGCGCCATGCTGACGATGGTGACGACGTGGTCTTGGAAGTACTGCTTCAGCTTCTTGGTGGTGAGGTACACGCCATAACACATCTTCTGGTAGTGTGGGTAGTTCTGCTTAGAAATGGAGAGCACCTCGCTCAGGTAGTAGACTGGCCGCTGGACGGCTTGGATCTTGCCCTTCTCTGGTCGCTCGACCACCAGCACCGTGCTGACCACCCGCGAGGTTGTGGCTATGTAGAGCAACAGCGGCTCCTTATCGGTCGGCGCGGCCAGGACTAGTGCTGTGGAGAGCATGCGCTTGAGGTCTTGGAAGGCCTCGTCTGCCTTGCCATTCCGTTCGAACGGGCTTGTCTTCTTCATCAGCTGGTACAGGGGGAGCGCCCTCTTGCCCAGCCGGCTTAGGAACCAGCTGACCGAGGCTAAGCACCCGGTGAACTTCTGGACGTCGCGCAGCCGAGCCGGCATGCGCTCGATGGCCTTGATCTTCTCCGGGTTCGCCTCAATGCCGCGTTCCGAGACGAGGAAGCCGAGTAGCTTTCTGGCCGGGACGCCGAAAACGCACTTTTACGGGTTGAGCTTGACCTTTTATTCGTGGAGGTTGGCGAATGTTTCCTTCAAATCGTCGAGGAGCGTGAGGTGCTGCTTGGTCTTCACCATGATGTCGTCTACGTACACGTGAATGTTGCGGCCGAGTTGCGGCAGCATGCATTTCTGCATGCAACGTTGGAAGGTGGCGCCGGCGTTCTTCAATCCGAACGACATGGTGACGTAGCAGTACGCCCCAAAGGGCGTGATGAAGGATGTCTTCAGCGCATTGGCCGGGTCCAGCTTGATCTGGTGGTAGCCAGAGTAAGCGTCCAGGAAGGACAGGAGCTCGCACCCGGCGGTCGAGTCGATGACTTGGTCGATCCGCGGGAGAGCGAACGGATCCTTGGGACAGGCCTTGTTGAGGCTGGTGTAGTCGATACACATGTGCCAGGTCTTGTTCTTCTTCAGGACAAGGACTGGATTAGCCACCACTCGGGGTGAAAGACTTCCATTATGAAGCCGGCCGCCAAAAGCTTAGCGACCTCTTCACCAATGGTTCTTGTCTTCTCTTCAGAAAATCATCGGAGGGGTTGACGGACAGGCTTGGCTTGCGGACGTGAAGTTTGTGCTCGGCGTACTCCCTCGGGATACCCGGCATGTCCTTGGGGGTCCATGCGAAGATATCCCGATACTCACGAAGGAAGTCGACGAGCTCGCCTTCCTATTTGCTGTCGAGGCGGGCGCCTACGACAACGTACTTGCTGCAGCTTGGGTCTTCAGGGTTGAGCTTCATTTTCTTGGTCTCCTTGGAGGGCTTGAAGGCAGCCTCGTCGGCCAGGTCCGAGGTCGGGATCGACGCATCGGAGGCCTCGCCCGCCAGGGCGACGACCCGGTCGAGCTGGCGCCGCTCCTCGGCAATGACCAGCGACTCGGCTAGCTTGACGCCGTCTCGGGCGCACTCCAGAGACTTGCGGTAGTCGCCGGTGATGGTATTAAGGCCCTTGGGACCCGGCATCTTCATCTTCAGGTATGCATAGTGGGGAACCGCCATGAACTTGGCGAGCGCAGGCCGGCCCAGCAAAGCATGATATGCGCTGGACAGGTCCACCACCTCGAACCAGATCGGTTCGCGCAGGAAGTGGTTGCTGTCGCCGAACAGGACATCGAGCCGGACCCGGCCAATGGGCGAGCAGGAAAGGCCGGGCACGATGCCGTGGAAGACTGTCCAGGTTGGCTCCAGGTCCTCGGCCTTGAGGCCGAGCTTGGTCAACGTGTCGCGGTAGAGGATGTTGATGCTGTTGCCGCCATCGATGAGGACTTGAGAGAACTTGCATGTGCGCCGCGCGACGATGGTGGGGTTGAGGATGAGGGTGTATCCACCCGGACTCGGCATGACTGCCGGATGATCCTCGCGGGTCCAGGTGATCGGGCGATCCAACCAGTGCATGAAATCCGGCTTGGCCGGGACGACGGTGTTCACCTCCCGACGAAGAAGGCGCTCGCTGTGCTTGTCGCCGCCGAGGCTGGTGTAGGCCGCGTTCTGGTCCAGGTAGGCGTCATTCCGCATTGCGCCGCCAGCGTTAGGCGGCGGTGGAGGCAGAGGCGGCTGCCCTGCGCCTGGAGCTGGAGCCGGAGCCGGAGGAGGCGGAACGTCTTCCCTCATGATGCGCTTGGTGATGGCGCACTATCGAAGCGTGTGCGTGGAGGGCCTCGCACCGGTATGGTGCTTGCATGGGGCGTCGAGCATTTCTTCGAAAGTCATGGCGGGTTGCCATGCCATCTTGCCGGTCTGCCGGCGCTTCGCCGCCGGATCCGCCGCGGGTTCGGCGGCCGCGACGAGCCGGTTGTCGTGACGCTGCACCGGCTGGTCGGCCTTGCGCTTGTTGTTCTGGTGATGCTGCTGCCGGCTGCTTTTGCCGGCCGGCTTCGGAGGTGGAATCGGCTTTGCTTTGCCGGCTTCGTCCAGCGCCATCTGGATCTTCATGGCATAATCGGCGTTGGCTTACTTGTCCGCCGTCACCATGAGCGCGGCCATGGTGGCCGGCTCGGAGCGTAGGAGCTTGTGCTTGAGGAGGGTGCCGTCTCGGCACCCGCTGACGAAGTACTGGATCGCCTGGACTTCATGGACGCCCTCACAGCTGTTTCGGATCTTGGTCCAGCGTGCGAGGTACTCGCGACCCGTCTCCATCGGTCCCTGCACGCACATGGCGAGCTGGTGTCGGGACCCCGATCCTAAGTCACACCGATCTAGCATGTAACACATCATATCACTTTGCGGCCTCACGCACGGTATTCCCATGGGTGTCGCCTTACCATGGCCCGGGACCGTTTGCGCCTTTTGGCTCACGTATATGATAGTGTCGCTAGCATCCATATGACAGAGAACCCGGGCCGACATGACTAGTCGTGAACCCAAAGTGGCACTAACCTATGGGGACAGGCATACATGAATCAACATCGAGCATGTCGGTCAGCAGCGTGCGAATCCGGGCTGTAGCACTGGGCTAACAGGACTCCGGGAACCCGGGCTGTAGCAGGCTAGGCAGGACTCTAGATGTCACCGCGTGACATTTCCCCGAAGGGACAGACACATGAACGAAGTGAATCACATGCCGGCCAGTCAAGTGTTCCGGAGCAGTAGTGCTGGGCTAGCAGGACTCCGGTAAACCGGGCTGTAGCGGACTACTATGGCTCGGTGGAAGCACTAGACTACATTTCCCCATAAGAGAGGCTACCAAGGATAGACAACTAGGTTGTCGGATCCCACACATAGCAATACACGTTACACGTACGCATAACATGCAAGTATGTGTTGTACAACATGGCATCACAACATAACGCAAACTCATATAGATAAAGGCCCAGAAGAGCCACATAGCATTAAATACAAACAGGGGTCACATGACCCATCATTCAGAGCATACAAGCAACAAGCGGAAGCATTACAAGTCTGAGTACAGACAACTACAAAATAAAAAGGCTGAGAAGCCTGACTAGCTACAAGACCCTCCCAAGGGTACAAGATCGTAACTGAGGTAACTAGCTACTCGTCGAAGTCCAAGCGGAACTACTAGTAAGACCGAAATCTCCGCTGCAAAAACATAAATAAAGCAACGTGAGTACAAAGGTACTCAGCAAGACTTACATCAGTTCCTATTATACATGCATTTGTATCAAGAGGGTAATGTGGGGTTTAGTTGCAACAAGCCAGCTTTGAATCTGTGACTATCCTGTTCTACGACTACTAGAACTTCTTTGAGGTGATATGGTGCACACGAGTCCACTAGTCACCACATCAATACACTACTATGGATTCATCCCCGTCTCCATACGAGAAGGCCATCCATAGCACTCACACTTGTCTTGAGCATTTTAGAGTATCCACTTCAAGTTGTCTATGTACCACGTAAGCATCCAAAAAGTCCATAACCGAGGACACGGCTATTCGAATAGATCATGAAAACCCTGCAGGGGTGTACTTCTTCACACACGCTCTCGCCACTTACCGCCATATACACGTCATGTATCTCGGCAACCTTCAAGCGGAAGCCTGGCGAGGGTGTCGGCCACGACCTGACTAACCACACAAGACTCTAATCCAGGTTTATCGCCTATTCGGGTTCCATCCGCAAGGAGATCCGGCCGGGGTGTCGCTCACGGCCCCAAACGATGTGAGCAGGGTTCCCAAGCCCACCATCTGGGTGCCACTTGGTACACCGTGCCACCTGTGCCTAGTCTGTCCCAAGCCCACCCTGTCGGGTGCCACTCAGTAGAAAAATAGCACTACCTACAAACACCAGAAACTAGTTGCGACTCCTGGACAGAGATCAAGTTGGTTAATAAGTCGAGAGAGCTTGGAGCGCCCGGAGCCCAATGTGTGGTAGTATCGAGTCATTGGACGACATACATAGAACTCAGTGCTTAAGGACGGTTCCAGTGAGACAACCCACCATGTACTCCTACATGGCCTCTCACCGCTACCTTTACTAAATCGTGTTCACACACTTCACTCTGAGCATCGGAACATATCATAACACTCCAATTCATTCCCAATGAATCAGACCTGACACAACTCTAAGCAATAGCAGGCATAGCATGGTAGGAACACAACATGGCTCAATCAACTCCTACACATGCTAGTGGGTTTCAACTATTTACTGTGGCAATGACAGGTCATGCAGAGGAATGGGTTCAACTACCGCAGCACAAAGTAGCAGATGAATCGTTGTTGTCCTAATGCAATAACTGAGAGCAGGAGCGGGAGAGTAGGATTGTATCGGAATGAACAAGGGGGTTTGCTTGCCTGGTAAATCAACAAGGGAGGCACTGCTTCACAGACAGGTACTCTCGAGCACTCTCCAGAGCTGGACATATCGAGAAGGAACGGTGCCAATAATCAATACACAAGCATATGCAACAATATGATGCATGAACATGGCATGTAGATGTGATGCTGTTTGGACTAATGCAGCTAGAGTTCATTTGGTTGAAGTCCATTTGAACCAAAGATTCAAATGCACTTCCAAAGTAAGCTCTTATATATGCCATTATAGTGTTTCACTTATACAGCAGGTATAAGTTGGTTTGTCATGCATCAAACTGGTACAGATGGATAGATTGAATTTTTCTGATAATTTTTCATATATAAATTATTTCAATCTGAGCTACGGTTGAATTGCTATGAATTTTTGAAGTTTATAACATTTTCTGGAATTTCCTGAAAAGAATAAATCCAGAAAATTGCATTACTGCGTCAGCATTGAGTAAGCATGACGTCAGCAAGTCAACTGCGACTGATTGGGTCAAACCTGACGTGTGGGGTCCACACGTCAGTGTCATAGTTAGTTAACAGAGTTAATTAGTTGCTAAACTAATCCTAAACTAAATAATTAGCAGGGCCGGGCCCCACATGTCAGCGTCACAAGGGGGACTTAGTTAGCGGGGGTTGACCCGGTCAATCCCGCTGGCGTCTAGCCGCCGGCGAGGCCGAACGCGGCGGAGGGCTCGGGATCGTCGCTCCGGCGACCATTAGGGCGGCGCAGAGCACGGGCGAGGAGGCAGCGCTCGTCCGCGTCGTCTGGAGTAAGTGGAAGAGGCGGGGACGGGCGGAGCTCGCCGGAGCGGAGCTCGGGGGCGGCCGGAGTTCGGTGGCGTGCGGGCGCAGCGTTGCGGAGCACGGCAGTGGATGCGGAGGGCCTCTACGGCCTCCTGGCATCACCAGGAACACGGTGACGCGCGCGGGAGTGGCTGGCTCGGGCTCTGGCCACCGTGGCGCCATGGCCGGCGGCGAGGAGCTTGCGGGCGCGGTGGTTGAGCTAGCTAGATGGGGCAAACGAGCCGGGGAGGAGGGGGAAAAAGAAGTAGAGCTTACGGCGGTTCGGACGAGGCGGTCGGCGAGCTCGGGGAGGGGCTGGAACCAGCGAGGCGGCGAAGGCGATCTCCCGCGACCGGAGATGAAGACGGCGTCGATGGAGGCGCTCCAGGGCCTCCCGCATTGCGTGGCTCGACAGAGAGGTAGCCGGCGATGTGGCAGAGCTTCCGGACTCGAAGAGAGGGCGAGGGGGAGGTGGTGGCCGCGGCAATGGCGTGCGGCGGCGATGGTGGCACTCGGGGAAGAGAGAACCAGGGAGGACGAGGAGCGAGAGGGAGTGAGAGCGGTGCGGGGTAGCGCGTGGCGACGTCCGGAGGCCTGAGCGTCGAGGGGGAGGTCACGCAGGCAGGCTGGTCGCGTGGCGCCCATGCGCGCGGGCGGTGCGCGCGTCGGCCACACACCTGGCCGACTGGCGCCAGGAGGACGACGACGGTGGTGGGCTGGGCCGGCCTGCTGGGCCAGGCCAAGCCGCACAGTGCCCGGCTGCACAGGTAAGTGGCCCGGGTAGGTTTTTACCTTTTTGTTTTCTTTTCTATTTTTCTGACATTGTTTGGTTTAATAAAAATACCAAACCATTTTATTTTCTTATGCCAATTTTTGTAGGGGCTAGTGGTATTATTCCAGAGCTCCTCATCAACTAGCATAATTTTTGGACATATAATATATATATAACATTTATATATCCAATGCAAATAATTATGCATTAATTCCAAATGGCCAAAAATAAATACTTCTGAGCTCCCAAAAATATTGGTTGGAATTTTACCTCTGTCCAATATTTTCAGAGAGCAACATGAGCATTTTCTTGGACCTTTTTGGAGCAATTTTTATTTGATCAATTTCCAAGAAGATTTTGAGGGTTTCAGAGGTCCTCATTTCAATTTAAATGGAATTTAAACATGATGCACCAATGACTAGCTAGCCTAGGTCATACCAGAACTAGGGATGTGACAGCTGGCTAGGGCGACCGGGTCGCTTGTAGGTCCCCGTGAAGTTGCGGACAAAGGCCTCCTCAAAATCGACCCACGCGTTGATGCTGCCCATCGGCAGACTGTTCAACCACGTGCGGGCCGACCCCTGGAGCATGAGCGGTGCGTAGCGCATGGCGAGACGATGATTGCCACCGGTGATGCCAATGGCCGTGGTGTAGTCGGTGAGCCAGTCTTCTGGCTTCACGGTCCCATTGTATTTGGGGGTGTCGCGGGGGAGCACGAACCCTTTCGGAAAGGGCTCCTCCCGGATGCGTGGGCCGAAGCACGCCGGCCCGATAGCGCTACTCTCCTCCACCTCCAGGGAGCGAGCGAGCTGATCGAGGCGGTGGCCCGCGTCGGCGTCGTTGATGGCGCGCGGGCCGAGTCAATTGTCGGCCAGGCCCCGAGGGGCCGGGTCGGTTGGAGCCGGGCGCCGGCCAAACTGGCTGGGTCCGCGCTAGTTCTCTGGGGCGGGCTCGTTACCCAGAGCGTCGGCGGCGATGTCGGCCGGGTTGCGTCGAGTCCGATCTCGGCCGGAGTGCCCCTCGCCGGGTGGCGAGGAAGCCGTATGCAGAAGTTCGCCGGGTCCGCCAAGGCGGGCGGAGCCGGATCCCGCCGGCTTGGCGAGCTGGTTGAGGCGATCCTGCTGGGTGTTGGCGGCGTGGAGGAGCTCGTGCATCCGCCCTATGCGCTCCTTGAGCTCCTCGCCGGCGAGTTGGTCGAGGCCGACCGCGGCTGCCTCCGCAGCGCGCATGTTCTTCACTGGGGTTTCATGGACGGTCCGGACGGCGCCGAAGGCTCAGCCGATCGCTCCTCCCCGGGCGCGCGCGTCGGCGACCCGTCTTGGCTCGGCCGTGGCGGGCGTAACTCCGTGAGCGGCGTCGTGCTCCATCTGAGTGGCCTCCAGGTGGCGCCTGGTGGCGGACAGCATCTCGGACAGGTCCAGCATCTGCTGGCGCCTATCTTCGAGCTGGGTTCGGGCTTCGGCGATGTTGGTGGCGTCGATGTCGATGCCGATGGGGATGCGGAGGCTCTGCATCGCAGCGCGCAGCGGGTCGGACGGCTCGGTCCGTTCCGCGGTGGCCCTGGCCTCCGCGGCCTTCCTCGTTTTGCTTGACGAGGAAGAGGCGCCATCACCCGTGGCGGAAACCTCCACGTGAACATCCATCCCCTCGACGGCAATACTACCGCCGAGGAAAAGGGGAGAGTCGGAGTAGCTGAGCACCTCGCTGGGGTACTCATCGGCCGCGAGCGCATCGGAGATGCGGAGCGCGACGAAGGAGGTGGCGAGCGCACCGACGATGTCGTCCGCCAGCGCGATGGACTCATCGGTGTAGGAGAAGGGCCCCGTCTGAAGCATGCTCCCGGCCAGCTCCTCGAGCTGCCCCACGGTGGGCGCCAACTGTCGTGGTGGGCGCACGGCAGATGCCAAGGGATGGCTAAAGAGAGGAGGAGGCTCGAGGGCGTTGGTGGGCTCCAGAGGCGAGGTTGGCATGCGCGGGCGCGGGACGCGGGACATACCCAGGTTCGGGGCTCTCCGGAGAGATAACACCCCTAGTCCTGCCGATTTTGGTTAGATGACTGATAGTATAATGTTGCTCCTGGAGCTGTATGGAGGAGGAAGGAAGCTGGCCAAGGCTTGGGCTGCTCCTTCTCTCCAGTACTGCTGTTGGGTGGATAGTCCTATGCTTCTGCTTCTTGCTTTTCGTCTCTGTGTGTCGTATGGTGATGTTGATACGATGGTGCGATGCTCCTGTGGGCGTGGGTTCCTGGGGGGTTTTATAGATCAACCCACCCAGGGTTACAATGGTAATATGCCAAGTCGGTGGGTCCGTATTGTCGGTGTCCGGGACTCCGAGCTGGGTCCCGCTTGCGGGCTTGTGGTTCGCCGGGTTCCCCTAGGCGCGGGCCTCACGTGCCTAGGGGACTGTGCGCCGTCTTGTCGATCGTCAGGGCGTGGCCGAGTCGAGTCGTGTACAGTGCTCTCCGTTAGGCTGCCGTTTGCTGTCGTCAGTAGTGAGGGCGGGAGCACTGTAGCCATGCCAGCCTTGGTCAGCGGGTAGGTGAGGGGCACTGTTGCCACGCCCCGGCTGACCACAGGCATGGTGGAAACACTGTTGCCTTGGTCATCGGTGGCTTGGGTCTCGTCCTATCGTACGGCCTGGACGGGACGGGAGCTGACCCGTGGCTGGGTTGCCGTGGGCGCCACGGGTGGTGCTGGCTTCCTATGGAAGCCTTGGTTGTGCCGGGTCGAGTTGCCTTGCGCCAGTTGCTGTGGCCGGGTTGACATACCTTGCCGCGTCGGAGAGTTTGGCCGGGTTGCGGGCCCTGCCGGGTCGAGCGACCCGACCAGGCGTGTGCCGGTTTGCGGGGGGATGCGGGCCCCACTGTTTTTGAAGAGGATTCGGGTTTCGTTGCCTGCCCGGGGTTCATCCCCCCGACAGCATATCTCTGGATCAAGCGATGCCCACGACAGTCACGTGCGCAGGTAAAACGCGGCACGTGGCAGATTTTCTGGGCGAAAATCGAGGCGTCGTGGCCCACTTTCCCCACTAGCCGCGTCGTAACCGCTTTGGCATGCGCACGCACAATTTCATATCCCAAGATTTTCGTAGCAAATTGCTCCCATTGATTGCTCGCTTCTCCTTTCATCAAGGAGACCCGCCGTCGGTCTGACCGAGCACCCTCCGAGGGTCCCCGTGCACTCAGATACGTAAACGTCCGACTGAAGTTGTCTTCAGGATTGCAATGTGATGAGCTTGACGCCCCTCTGCAGGTTAACTTGGCCCTTCCACTAGGATCCAAGATGCGAGCCTCATAAATTCGGACCCGTAGATGGCCCGTGTTGGCGTTCCCGTGGGATAAGGAGTGGCATCTCCCTATAGAGTCAGACCATGCGCCGGTGTCGTCATTCGAGTTTCATGGCATGTTCTCACTCGGACCTGAAGTCTATCTCTCCCAAGAGACATACAAATGCCACCGAATTTTGCCCACCGAATTCGTTGTGGTTTCACTCAAGGCATAGTGGGTAACCACTTGGAAGCGGACTCCGAGTGCCACCGAAGCACCCGGGACAAACCAAAAGGCTCAACTCACTCGTCCTGTGAAAACTCAACCTATTCGGGAGCGGACTCCGAGTGCCTTCGAAGCACTTGGGAAAAAGCAAAAGGCTCAACTCACTCGTCCTGTGAAAACTCAACCTATTCGGGGGCTAATGATGGAGTCACCTACTACTGGTAGGGTCAAGGACCTGGCATCTAAGGCTCACCTAGGGTCCCGCACTATCATAGGAGGGTCCCTAGCCAGGAGGAGGAGCGCACGTGTAGGTCTCTTCTTCTCATGCTCATACAAGTGCTAGAAGAGCTCACCTGATAAAGAGGTGCAATAAAGAGGTGCAACCCTCACTCAACTTTTTGGGTGGGACTAAACATTAGTCTCACTCACACCACACACAACAATGCATGCAAATTTTTTTGCGACCAAACATAATTACTTTATTACTCGACAATGTTCATAGGAATACAACTCAAATTTAGTGGATTCAGTAGCCACATGGTGAACAAGACCCGGTCCAAAACTATGTTTGGCAAGGCTAAGTGCCTCTAAGTTTGTCCCTCTACACTCAAAGATGAAGCTACATTGATGAAACTGCTCCGAGGTAGCAATTATCTCCTTTACCACTGTAGCATAAGAACCTCCTATCCCTTGGTTGATGTTGCTCTTACCACCCCTGGTTATCACATGCTGTAATTGCTGGAATTTAGTCTATATTGGGGCAGCCCAATAACTATTTCAGAAATTCCTAATAAATCCTAAAGGCCCACTTAGCCCATTTGTGCAAGGCAAGGGATACTACTAAAGTTTAGTCCCACATTGCTAGTTGAGTGGGAATTGGACCTCCTTATAAGGGAGGTTCTTTCCCCACTTGTATGAGCATGAGAACAAGAGGGACATCCATGCGCGCTCCTCCTCCGCCGCCCGCCGCGCCTCGCCTCGCCTCGCCTCGCATCGTCACGACGCGACGATGTCTAATTTTTGCCACGCACTACGGGTATACGAAAGGGCACGCGGAAGCTGAAACGTTTTGCTGTAGTGGAGATTGAATACGAACGGCGCACCTCTCGCCTGCTGCCTATTCGTTTCATCTCCCTCGTTCTCTTCAGCTCCCAGCGCAGCCTCTCGGCTCCTTCTCTTGCGCCTATAAAAGGCAGGTCGCTCCTCCCAGAGAGACGCACCAGAATCTCTTCCTCCTCTCGCCAAAAGTTCCTGAGCACTGCGCTGCTGCTATGATATTCCTCATCCCGGCTTGCGGCGTGCACCACACGTCGGGACAGTAGGCCTCCGAGACCGCACCTTTTGAGTCCTGTACGGGAGAAGGGTGATAAGGTTTTTGGGGAGCGCTCAGCGCGACTACTGGCTGTTCCATCACGGACGATCCGGTCGCCGACGACTAATTCCCCGACGACGACTTATTCCCCGACGTCCACGACCTCCTCGACGACATGGAAGGCGAGGAGACCGACCCCAAGTCCAGTGCCTCTGCTCCTGCTATTGTCACGTATGTTTTTGTCCCCTTTCTATTAGAGGTTCTGCTACAGTTCCTTGTTCTAGTATTTGCCCTACATATGTTAGACTCCATTTCGTATAAGCAACTTCATCTAGTGTCTGTTCTAGATGTGTTTACCTCAAGTTCATATATGCAGACAATGTTTACCTTCTCTCTATCAGATTGCATGACTTGCTTTATATTTGCTATTTTAATCATGCTTTATCTAGTATTTTTGTTAATAAAATCATTTGGTAAATTGCTCATATTTCCAACAATCCAAAAACCTTATTATACGCAATTTACCCCAAGTGGTTTTGCTGCTTCCATGAGACCTCCTATGTTTGAGGGTATCCACTATAAGAGGTGGCGCGTGAGAGCAGTCTTATGGTTTCAGACCATGAGCTGCTATGACGCCACTCTTGGCAAACCTGAAGGAGAGCAAGATTCTCAACAGGCACAAGCTTTTCAGAAAATGGATACCTTGTTTAAGGCTGCTCTCTTGAGTGTTCTTGATGAGAACATAGTTGATGCTTATGCGTCAATTGACAATGGAAAAGATATGTGCGACGCACTCGAGTCCAACTTTGGGGTCTCAGATGCCGGCACTGAGCTGTACATCATGGAGCAATTCTATGATTACAGGATGACTGAAGAGCGCTCCGTGGTTGAGCAGGCTCATGAGATATAGTCATTTGCTAGAAAACTTGAGCTCTTCAATTGCATGCTACCGGACAATTTTGTTGCCGGGGGTATCATCACTAAGCTTCCTCCTTCATGGAGGAACTTTGCTACCTTACTGAAGCATAAGAGACAGGAGTTTTCCGTTCCGGATCTCATTGGTACTCTTGATGTGGAAGAAAAGGCGAGAGGAAAGGACACACGTGCTCGAGGTATTGAGGGAGGATCTAGTGACAATGTGGTACAGAAGCAGAACTTCCAGCCCCACAAGTTCAAGAACAAGGGCAAGTTTGATGGTAAAGCAAAGTTTGATGGAAAGAACAAGGCTGTGCAACACACGAACTTCAAGAAGAAGAATGGCAAGAAGAAATGTGCTTGTCATGTGTGTGGAGATCCTGATCATTGGGCTCCTAGTTGCCCTAATCGCTATGACAAGCGTCATCCTGGGAAAGGCGGCAAGACCGCTAATGTTGTCATTGGAGACATTGACATGAAGGATGCTGGGTATGGTATATTTCCCACTATTCTTTCAGTATGTCATTCTCCTGATTGGTTGATCGACACGGGTGCTAATGTGCATGTATGCGGTGATATTTCCATGTTTTCGTCTTATCAGACCGCAGGGACTTCAACAGTGCTGATGGGCAATGGTTCAAGTGCTTCTGTTCGTGGTGTTGGCACGGTCGATCTGAAGTTTACTTCGAGGAAGATCGTGCGGCTGAAGAACGTGCATTATGTCCCTTACGTCAATAAAAATCTTGTTAGCGGATATCTTCTATGTAGAGATGGCTACAAGCTTGTCTTTGAGTCGAATAAATTTGTAATATCCAAGTATGGAACCTTTGTTGGTAAAGGCTATGAGTCAGGAGGCCTGTTTCGTTTATCTTTATCAGACATTTGCAATAAAGTTGTTAATCATATTTGCAACAATAGTGAATCAAATGTGTGGCATTCACATCTTTGTCTGTTAACTTTGGTTGCATGTCGCGACTAGCAAAGTTGAACTTAACCCCTAGTTTCACCACTGTCAAGGGATCTAAGTGTCAAGTTTGCGTGCAAGCTAAGCAACCTCGTAAGTCTCACGTGACTGCGGAGACGAGAAATCTTGCACCACTAGAACTTATACATTCAGATCTATGTGAAATGAATGGTGTTTTGACAAAAGGTGGAAAGAAATATTTCATGACGTTAATTGACGACTCCACTAGATACTGTCGTGTGTATCTTCTGAAATCTAAGGATGAGGCTTTGAACTTTTTCAAGATCTATAAAGCTGAAGTGGAAAACCAACTTGATCGAAAAATCGAGAGGCTTAGGTCCGACCGTGGTGGAGAGTATTTTTCCAATGAATTTGATGCTTTTTGTGCGGAACATGGTATAATTCATGAGAGGACGCCTTCCTACTCACCTCAGTCAAATGGGGTGGCCGAAAGAAAGAACCGTACTCTAACTGATTTGGTTAACGCCATGTTAGACACATCGGGTCTCTCCAAGGCATGGTGGGGGGAGGCGATATTGACAGCATGTCATGTCCTAAATCGAGTCCCCACAAAGAACAAAGAGATAACTCCATTCGAGGAATGGGAGAAGAAAAGGTTAAAACTCTCTTATCTGCGAACATGGGGTTGTTTGGCGAAAGTAAATGTTCCAATTCCAAAGAAGCGGAAGCTTGGACCAAAGACTGTGGATTGTATTTTCCTAGGATATGCTTTTCATAGCATTGGCTATAGATTCTTGGTTGTAAAATCTGAGGTACCTGACATGCATGTCGGTACGATCATGGAGTCGAATGATGTGACTTTCTTTGAAGATATCTTTCCCATGAAGGATATGGCTACCTCATCTAATCAGGAGATGCCTAGTTCCTCGAATCAGGAACCAGTTACAATTATCGAACCTGGCATTTCGATGGAACACTTTGAAAGTCCTGTGGAGGAGAACAATGAAGTTCCTACTAGGAGCAAGAGACAGAGGACTGCAAAGTCCTTTGGTGATGATTTTCTTGTGTATCTCATAGATGACACTCCCAGTTCTATTTCAGAGGCCTATGCATCTGAAGATGCTGACTACTGGAAGGAAGCAGTTCGTAGCGAGATGGATTCCATCTTGGCGAATGAAACTTGGGAGATAACTGATCGTCCTTATGGGTGCAAACCTATAGGATGCAAATGGGTATTCAAGAAGAAGCTTAGGCCTGATGGTACTATTGAAAAGTACAAGGCTCGGCTCGTGGCTAAGGGTTATACCCAAAAGGAAGGTGAAGACTTCTTTGATACTTACTCACCTGTGGCTCGACTGACCACTATTCGAGTTCTACTTTCACTAGCTGCCTCACATGGTCTTCTCGTTCACCAGATGGATGTTAAGACTGCTTTCCTAAATGGAGAGTTGGATGAGGAAATTTATATGGAACAACCAGATGAGTTTGTAATAGATGGTGAGGAAGGGAAAGTGTGCAAGTTGCTGAAGTCTTGTATGGACTCAAGCAAGCACCCAAACAGTGGCATGAGAAGTTCGAAAGAACTTTATCAGCTGCAGGCTTTGTTGTGAACGAAGCTGACAAATGTGTGTACTATCGCCATGGTGGGGGCGAGGGAGTTATGCTTTGCTTGTATGTTGATGACATACTGATTTTCGGAACAAATCTGAATATTATTAAGGAGGCCAAGGATTTCCTATCTCGCTGTTTTGAGATGACGGATTTAGGAGTGGCTGATGTCATTCTGAACATCAAGTTGTTGAGAGATGATGATGGTGGGATTACATTGCTTCAATCTCACCATGTGGAAAAGATCTTGAGTCGCTTTGGCTATAGTGACTGCAAGCCCTCTCCAACACCACATGATGCTAGCATGCTGCTTCGAAAGAATCGAAGAATTGCTAGAGATCAATTGAAGTATTCTCAGATTATTGGCTCGCTTATGTACTTAGCCAGTGCTACAAGACCTAACATCTCTTTTGCTGTTAGCAAACTGAGTCGGTTTGTCTCAAAACCAGGAGATGTGCATTGGAAAGCTCTAGAGAGAGTTTTGCGTTATTTGAAAGGCACTGCAAATTATGGAATTCACTACACCGGGCACCCAAAGGTGCTTGAAGGGTATAGTGACTCAAACTGGATCTTAGATGCTGATGAGATAAAGGCCACGAGCGGATATGTATTCACTCATGGAGGTGGCACTGTTTCTTGGAAGTCTTGCAAGCAGACCATGTTAACAAGGTCAAAAATGGAAGCAGAACTCACAGCACTAGATACAGCTACGGTTGAAGCAGATTGGCTTCGCCGGTTGTTGAGAAACCTGTACCGGGTGTCCTTATGAACTGCGACAATCAAACTGTGATCACGAAAGTGAGCAGCTCAAAGGATAACATGAAGTCATCAAGACACGTTCAGAGAAGGTTAAAGTCTGTCAGGAAAATGAAAAACTCCGGAGTTATTGGGTTGGATTATATCCAAACGTCTAAAAATCTGGCAGATCCTTTTACTAAGGATCTATCGCGTAATGTGATAGATAATGCATCGAGGGAGATGGGTATGAGACCCACAATATGAGTTGTTCACAGTGGTAACCTATTCTTTGTGATCGGAGATCCCGTGAATTAGATGTGGAAGACAAGCTGTTGGTCAACTAAGAGGAGAGTATCCCTACTATTCACAATACCACTACATGAAGATGCAATACTCTCCTAATCTGCGTGGCAGGTTGATGTATATCTTAATGTGTTCTAAGTGGCTTATTTAAGCAGAGATGTTATTCTGCAGAACATCTTTTGAAGAACACACCTATATGAGTCTGATTGTCAAACGTCGCAATCTATGAGAGTAGGGTTCTCTCTAGTAAACTCATGAAAGGTCACGGAGTATGACGCATAAGCTCCACCCGGGGGGGAAGACCCACGGTAGCCATGTATCGGTCAAGGCTTTATGTGAAGCTAGATTCGCAGAAAACTTGCAGTTCAAGGCCCAGTCCACTGTTCAAGTTGCTTACTAGTGTAGCATAGAGTTCTAGGTGGAAGTTCAACTTAACAGTCTCCACTGCAGTACCGGTATATAAAACAGTGTTTTGGAACCAAAGGCAAATTTCTGTGTGCCTCTGGGATCTGGTGGGGGATTGCTGGAATTTAGTCTATACTGGGGCAGCCCAATAAGTATTTTAGAAATTCCTAATAAGTCCTAGAGGCCCACTTAGCCCATTTGTGCAAGGCAAGGGATACTACTAAAGTTAAGTCCCACATTGCTAGTTGAGTGGGAATTGGACCTCCTTATAAGGGAGGTTCTTTCCCCACTTGTATGAGCATGAGAACAAGAGGGACATCCACGCGCACTCCTCCTCCACCGCCCGCCTCGTCACAACGCGCCGCGGGTTGCGGGAATGAGCCGAGCCGATGTCTAATTTTTGCCACGCACTACGGGTATACGAAAGGGCACGCGGAAGCTGAAACGTTTTGCTGTAGTGGAGATTGAATACGAACGGCGCACCTCTTCGCCTGCTGCCTGTTCGTTTCATCTCCCTCGTTCTCTTTAGCTCCCAGCGCAGCCTCTCGCCTCCTTCTCTTGCGCCTATAAAAGGGAGGTCGCTCCTCCCAGAGAGATGCACCAGAATCTCTTCCTCCTCTCGCCACAAGTTCATGAGCACTGCGCTGCTGCTACGATCTTCCTCATCCCGGCTTGCGGCATGCACCGCACGTTGGGACAGTTGGCCTCTGAGACCGCACCTTTTGAGTCCTGTACGGGAGAAGGGTGATAAGGTTTTTGGGGAGCGCTCAGCGCGACTACTGGCTGTTCCATCACGGACGATCCGGTCGCCGACGACTACTTCCCCGATGACGACTTCTTCCCCAACGTCCACGACCTCCTCAACGACATGGCAGGCGAGGACACCGACCCCAAGTCCAGTGCCTCTGCTCCTGCTGTTGTCACGTACATGTTTGTCCCCTTTCTATTAGAGGTTCTGCTAAAGTTCCTTGTTCTAGTATTTGCCCTACATATGTTAGACTCCATTTCGTATAAGCAACTTCATCTAGTGTCTGTTCTAGATGTGTTTACCTCAAGTTCATATATGCAGACGATGTTTACCTTCTCTCTGTCAGATTGCATGACTTGCTTTATATTTGCTATTTTAGTCATGCTTTATCTAGTATTTTTGTTAATAAAATCATTTGGTAAATTGCTCATATTTCCAAGAATCCAAAAACCTTATTATAGGCAATTTACCCCGAGTGGTTTTGCTGCTTCCATGAGACCTCCTATGTTTGAGGGTATCCACTATAAGAGGTGGCGCGTGAGAGCAGTCTTATGGTTTCAGACCATGAGCTGCTATGACGCCACTCTTGGCAAACCTGAAGGAGAGCAAGATGCCCAACAGGCACAAGCTTTTCAGAAAATGGATACCTTGTTTAAGGCTGCTCTCTTGAGTGTTCTTGGTGAGAACATAGTCGATGCTTATGCGTCAATTAACAATGGAAAAGATATGTGGGACGCACTCGAGGCCAAGTTTGGGGTCTCGGATGCCGGCACTGAGCTGTACATCATGGAGCAATTCTATGAGTACAGGATGACTGAAGAGCGCTCCGTGGTTGAGCAGGCTCATGAGATACAGTCATTTGCTAGAGAACTTTCGCACTTCAATTGCATGCTACCGGACAATTTTGTTGCCGGGGGTATCATCACTAAGCTTCCTCCTTCATGGAGGAACTTTGCTACCTTACTGAAGCATAAGAGACAGGAGTTCTCCATTCCGGATCTCATTGGTACTCTTGATGTGGAAGAAAAGGCGAGAGCAAAGGACACACGTGCTCGAGGTATTGAGGGAGGATCTAGTGCCAATGTGGTACAGAAGCAGAACTTCCAGCCCCACAAGTTCAAGAACAAGGGCAAGTTTGATGGTAAAGCAAAGTTTGATGGAAAGAACAAGGCTGTGCAACACACGAACTTCAAGAAGAAGAATGGCAAGAGGAAAGGTGCTTGTCATGTGTGTGGAGATCCTGATCATTGGGCTCCTAGTTGCCCTAATCGCTATGACAAGCGTCATCCTGGGAAAGGCGGCAAGACCGCTAATGTTGTCATTGGAGACACTGACATGAAGGATGCTGGGTATGGTATATTTCCCACTATTCTTTCAGTATGTCATTCTCCTGATTGGTTGATTGACACGGGTGCTAATGTGCATGTATGCGCTGATATTTCCATGTTTTCGTCTTATCAGACAGCAGGGACTTCAACCGTGCTGATGGGCAACGGTTCAAGTGCTTCTGTTCGTGGTGTTGGCACGATCGATCTGAAGTTTACTTCGGGGAAGATCGTGCGGCTGAAGAACGTGCATTATGTCCCTTCCGTCAATAAAAATCTTGTTAGCGGATCTCTTCTGTGTAGAGATGGCTACAAGCTTGTCTTTGAGTTGAATAAATTTGTAATATCCATGTATGGAACCTTTGTTGGTAAAGGCTACGAGTCAGGAGGCCTGTTTCGTTTATCCTTATCAGACGTTTGCAATAAAGTTGTTAATCATATTTGCAACAATAGTGAATCAAATGTGTGGCATTCACGTCTTTGTCATGTTAACTTTGGTTGCATGTCGCGACTAGCGAAGTTGAACTTAATCCCTAGTTTCACCACTGCAAGGGATCTAAGTGTCAAGTGTGCGTGCAAGCTAAGCAACATCGTAAGTCTCACGTGACTGCGGAGACGAGAAATCTTGCACCACTAGAACTTATACATTCAGATCTATGTGAAATGAATGGTGTTTTTACAAAAGGTGGAAAGAAATATTTCATGACGTTAATTAACGACTCCACTAGATACTGTCGTGTGTATCTTCTGAAATCTAAGGATGAGGCTTTGAACTTCTTCAAGATCTATAAAGCTGAATTGGAAAACCAACTTGATCGAAAAATCAAGAGGCTTAGGTCCGACCGTGGTGGAGAGTATTTTTCCAATGAATTTGATGCTTTTTGTGCGGAACATGGTATAATCCATGAGAGGACGCCTCCCTACTCACCTCAGTCAAATGGGGTGGCCAAAAGAAAGAACCGTACTCTAACTGGTTTGGTTAACGCCATGTTAGACACATCGGGTCTCTCCAAGGAATGGTGGGGGGAGGCGATATTGACAGCATGTCATGTCCTAAAACGAGTCCCCACAAAGAACAAAGAGATAACTCCATTCAAGGAATGGGAGAAGAAAAGGTTAAAACTCTCTTATCTGCAAACATGGGGTTGTTTGGCGAAAGTCAATGTTCCAATTCCAAAGAAGCGGAAGCTTGGACCAAAGACTGTGGATTGTGTTTTCCTGGGATATGCTTTTCATAGCATTGGCTATAGATTCTTGGTTGTAAAATATGAGGTACCTGACATGCATGTCGGTACGATCATGGAGTCGAATGATGCGACTTTCTTTGAAGATATCTTTCCCATGAAGGATATGGCTACCTCATCTAATCAGGAGATGCCTAGTTCATCGAATCAGGAACCAGTTACAATTATCGAACCTGGCATTTCGATGGAACACTTTGAAAGTCCTGTGGAGGAGAACAATGAAGTTCCTACTAGGAGCAAGAGACAGAGGACTGCAAAGTCCTTTGGTGATGATTTTCTTGTGTATATCATAGATGACACTCCCAGTTCTATTTCAGAGGCCTATGCATCTGAAGATGCTGACTACTGGAAGGAAGCAGTTCGTAGCGAGATGGATTCCATCTTGGCGAATGAAACTTGGGAGATAACTGATCGTCCTTATGGGTGCAAACCTATAGGATGCAAATGGGTATTCAAGAAGAAGCTTAGGCCTGATGGTACTATTGAAAAGTACAAGGCTCGGCTCGTGGCTAAGGGTTATACCCAAAAGGAAGGTGAAGACTTCTTTGATACTTACTCACCTGTGGCTCGACTGACCACTATTCGAGTTCTACTTTCACTAGCTGCCTCACATGGTCTTCTCGTTCACCAGATGGATGTTAAGACTGCTTTCCTAAATGGAGAGTTGGATGAGGAAATTTATATGGAACAACCAGATGAGTTTGTAATAGATGGTCAGGAAGGGAAAGTGTGCAAGTTGCTGAAGTCTTTGTATGGACTCAAGCAAGCACCCAAACAGTGGCATGAGAAGTTCGAAAGAACTTTATCAGCTGCAGGCTTTGTTGTGAACGAAGCTGAAAAATGTGTGTACTATCGCCATGGTGGGGGCGAGGGAGTTATGCTTTGCTTGTATGTTGATGACATACTGATTTTCAGAACAAATCTGAATATTATTAAGGAGGCCAAGGATTTCCTATCTCGCTGTTTTGAGATGACGGATTTAGGAGTGGCTGATGTCATTCTGAACATCAAGTTGTTGAGAGATGATGATGGTGGGATTACATTGCTTCAATCTCACTATGTGGAAAAGATCTTGAGTCGCTTTGGCTATAGTGACTGCAAGCCCTCTCCAACACCATATGATGCTAGCGTGCTGCTTCGAAAGAATCGAAGAATTGCTAGAGATCAATTGAAGTATTCTCAGATTATTGGCTCGCTTATGTACTTAGCCAGTGCTACAAGACCTGACATCTCTTTTTCTGTTAGCAAACTGAGTCGGTTTGTCTCAAAACCAGGAGATGTGCATTGGAAAGCTCTAGAGAGAGTTTTGCGTTATTTGAAAGGCACTGCAAATTATGGAATTCACTACACCGGGCACCCAAAGGTGCTTGAAGGGTATAGTGAATCAAACTGGATCTCAGATGCTGATGAGATAAAGGCCACGAGCGGATATGTATTCACTCATGGAGGTGGCGCTGTTTCTTGGTAGTCTTGCAAGCAGACCATCTTAACGAGGTCAACAATGGAAGCAGAACTCACAACACAAGATACAGCTACGGTTGAAGCAGATTGGCTTCGCCGACTCTTGAATGACTTTCCGGTTGTTGAGAAACCTGTACCGGGTGTCGTTATGAACTGCGACAATCAAACTGTGATCACGAAAGTGAGAAGCTCAAAGGATAACATGAAGTCATCAAGACACGTTCAGAGAAGGTTAAAGTCTGTCAGGAAAATGAAAAACTCCGGAGTTATTGCATTGGATTATATCCAAACGTCTAAAAATCTGGCAGATCCTTTTACTAAGGGTCTATCGCGTAATGTGATAGATAATGCATCGAGGAAGATGGGTATGAGACCACAATATGAGTTGTTCATAGTGGTAACCTATTCTTTGTGATCGGAGATCTCGTGAATTAGATGTGGAAGACAAGCTGTTAGTCAACTTAGAGGAGAGTATCCCTACTATTCACAATACCACTCCATGAAGATGCAATACTCTCCTAATCTGCATGGCAGGTTGATGTATATCTTAATGTGTTCTAAGTGGCTTATTTAAGCAGAGATGTTATCCTGCAGAACATCTTTTGAAGAACACACCTATATGAGTCTGATTGTTAAACGTCGCAATCTATAAGAGTAGGGTTCTCTCTAGTAAACTCATGAAAGGTCACGGAGTATGATGCATAAGCTCCACCTGCGGGGAAGACCCACAGTAGCCACGTATCGGTCAAGGCTTTATGTGAAGCTAGATTCGCAGAAAACTTGCAGTTCAAGGACCAGTCCACTGTTCAAGTTGCTTACTAGTGTAGCATAGAGTTCTAGGTGGAAGTTCAACTTAACAGTCTCCACTGTAGTACCGGTATATAAAACAGTGTTTTGGAACCAAAGGCAAATTTCTGTGTGTCTCTGGGATCTGGTGGGGGATTGCTGGAATTTAGTCTATATTGGGGCAGCCCAATAACTATTTCAGAAATTCCTAATAAATCCTAGAGGCCCACTTAGCCCATTTGTGCAAGGCAAGGGATACTACTAAAGTTTAGTCCCACATTACTAGTTGAGTGGGAATTGGACCTCCTTATAAGGGAGGTTCTTTCCCCACTTGTATGATCATGAGAACAAGAGGGACATCCACGCGCGCTCCTCCTCCGCCGTCTGCCTCGTCACGACGCGCCGCGGGTTGCGGGAATGAGCCGAGCCGATGTCTAATTTTTGCCACGCACTACGGGTATACGAAAGGGCACGCGGAAGCTGAAACGTTTTCCTGTAGTGGAGATTGAATACGAACGGAGCACCTCTTCGCCTGCTGCCTGTTCGTTTCATCTCCCTCGTTCTCTTTAGCTCCCAGCCCAGCCTCTCGCCTCCTTCTCTTGCGCCTATAAAAGGGAGGTCGCTCCTCCCAGAGAGACGCACCAGAATCTCTTCCTCCTCTCGCCACAAGTTCCTGAGCACTGTGCTGCTGCTACGATCTTCCTCATCCCGGCTTGCGGCGTGCACCGCACGTCGGGACAGTAGGCCTCCGAGACCGCAACTTTTGAGTCATGTACGGGAGAAGGGTGATAAGGTTTTTGGGGAGCGCTCAGCGCGACTACTGGCTGTTCCATCACGGACGATCCGGTCGCCGACGACTACTTCCCCAACGACGACTTCTTCCCCGACGTCCACGACCTCCTCGACGACATGGCAGGCGAGGACACTGACCCCATGTCCAGTGCCTCTGCTCCTGCTGTTGTCACGTACGTGTTTGTCCCCTTTCGATTAGAGGTTCTGCTACAGTTCCTTGTTCTAGTATTTGCCCTACATATGTTAGACTCCATTTCGTATAAGCAACTTCATCTAGTGTCTGTTCTAGATGTGTTTACCTCAAGTTCATACATGCGGACGATGTTTACCTTCTCTCTATCAAATTGCATGACGTGCTTTATATTTGCTATTTTAGTCATGCTTTATCTAGTATTTTTGTTAATAAAATTATTTATTAAATTGCTCATATTTCCAACAATAATCACATCTACGAGTGCAAGATCCAGAGCTAAAGCTGTCGCCTCCCGGCATGCCACAGCCTCAAGAGTCGCCGGGTCACCCGCCCCTGGCATCCTCATGGCTGAAGAGCCTAAGTAGTTGCCTTGCAAGTCCCTGTAGACCGCACTGACGGATCCTTCGACGACGGCCCTTGCAACGACACCATCTACTCTGATTTTGGCAATTCCTTGAGGAGGGGGAATCCAACCCGAGCTGCTTCTCTGTTTGGTAATACACTCGGAGGTGCTACGACCGGCTACGACTGGCTCATGTAGATATTTCATGATGAATGCGTGTGTTGCCTGCAGGCTCTGAAAGATATTTTCGTGCAAAGCTTGCCTTGTAGCAAACCAGATTACCCAAAGAGTGATGAGGACTTGGGTGAACTCACTCGAAGGAATGGTATTCATAACCGCGAAGACCCATCTTTTAGCATCAGGCTCCGTAATACTGTTTATAGCCTCAACCATGTCATGATCCTGCAGTGCCCAAACACACCGTGCAGCATGGCAATGTAAGAGAGAGTGTTGCCAGGAATCTTCATTACCACACAGACCGCATGTTGTCACTGTCGACATACTACGGTAGTGAAGGATATCCGAGGTTGGTATGGATTGTTGGGCCAGTCTCCAGAGAAATATTTTGATCTTGGAAGGAACATTGATCTTCCATAGTTTTGTCCATCATTTCTGCTCACTTTCATTATTGGATGTATCTGCTCTGCCTTCCAACCAAGCTTCGCGTCTATGTTTTGTGGAAACTAGCATCCGATATGCAAAACATACCGAGAAAACATCGTTCTTCTCGTGTACCCAAGACCAGAAATCTTCCACCTGATACATGCAAACTGGGGTAGACAAAATTGCCTTGGCATCGGTTTGCAAAAAGATATTCGATATTACCTCTCGGTTCCATTCAGCGTTGGGTAA
>NC_041381.1:11360159-11366436 GCF_002162155.2 Triticum dicoccoides
TTATGTACTCTGCTCATTATTGGACGCATGTTGAAAGGACGGGGGAGCCAGTTGTGCTCCCAGATTTGCGTGGTGTTGTCGTTCCCAAGTCTCCGTATGATCCCCTGAGCAAGAGTATCGCGCCCGTCTAATATTGACCGCCATACTTGCGCGGGGCTTCCTCCTAGCTCGGCCTAAAGAAACTCAGTAGTAGGGAAATACTTAGCCTTCAATATTCTAGAACTTAGCGTTGTAGGACCAGTCAATATGCGCCATGCTTGTCTCGCTAGCAAAGCCAAGTTGAACAACTCAATATCTCGGAAGCCCAAACCTCCGCACTGTTTTGGCCTAGTCACCACGCTCCATGAAACACTAGTAGAAAAAGGACCTAATATGAGACACATTAGTGCCGGTTTGATTTTGAGTCGGCACTAATGTGTCCAATAGTGCCGGTTCCAACGGCTAGCCGGCCATTCTCATTAGTACCGGTTCGTGGCGAACCTTTAGTATCGGTTCGTGCCACGAACCGGTACTAAAGAAAGTGGTGGCAGGGTGTTGTCAGTCTGGGGCCCCTCCAGCACCTTTAGTATCGGTTCGTGACACGAACTAGTACTAAAGTTTGTCGTACATAAACCCTTCGTTCACCCGAGCCACTCTGTTCTTCCCCTTTCCCCTCACATCCTCTGTTCTTCCCCTCTCTTCCTCGAGCTCCTCACAAATTTTGCCCAAAATTTGTCAATATTTGAAGGCCCCCATCCATTCAAATGATCAAAAAGGTTAGCAACTTTGTCCTTTCAACTCTCATTGCTAGATTAGCTCTTGCAATGCTTTGTATAGTGATTAATTTGGGAGGAATTATATTTGCTAGTATTTGATTTATATGCAATTTGAGGTCAAAAATAACACTTAGTTTGCATATGTAGGTGTGGTTTACTTAGTGCCTTCTAAATCTCCGTCCTAACCACCGTCGATTGCCCGCACCGTCCCGTCGTCGGCACCACCTTGTGGTGAGGCTCTTGTTCATGAATGTTTTACATTACCAAATTGATGTTTGTGTGATTTGGATATATAGTTACTCGTATAATTATCTTACCCATACGTTGTTTGTTATACATAGTGCCATGGTTTTGATATCCGTCCCTGTCGGCCCTCGTCCTTGTTATGATTCGGATGTGGTACATTCTCATTTAAAACTAGTTGTTGCATTTCGTGTTTATGACAAATTATGCCCATCAAGTTGACATAGATATTTTTATCTAGGAGTGGTATGTGAACCGGAAATTCCAACCGACCCTATTGTCGAGAGGTTAAATTTAGTTGAAAGAGAAAACGAGTATTTGAAAGAAAAATTGAAAAGAATTGAGGGGGAGAAGATGGAACTGGAGTTGCATGTTGCCGATGTCGTCGATGATCACAAGATCAAGATGGAAAAAATGAGGTTGAAGATTAGAAAGATTAGAAAATATGCCATTGATAGTGTGGCTTGGTATCATTATGATGTTGGATCAATTGTTACCTTAGTTGCGATCTTCATCGCATTTGTTGTTGCATTTAAATTCTTTAGCTAGAGAGTTATTTGTAAGTTGCATTTAATTAAGTGTTGTATATGAACTTTATGTATGAACTTGTATTAATTTGGTCTATTCGGTGTTGTGTAATGAAGATGAGCCGACAATGGATCTACGATGACAGATGCTCTCCCAAGTTCATTAATGGCGTGCATACTTTTCTGCTTGCCGCTGAGGCAAACAAGCGGGCAAATGGTTTTATGCCTTGTCCATGTGCTGGCTGTAAGAATGATCACAGTTACTCTACGTCAAGAACCATTCACGTCCACCTATTTGAGTCCGGTTTCATGCCCAACTATAATGTTTGGACCAAGCACGGAGAAATAGGGGTTATGATGGAAGACAATGAAGAAGAACAGGACGACGACGGCTATCCTGGCCATGGGTTCCCTGAATACGATGATACAACAATGGGGGAACAAGCTGAGCCGGCAATGCAGAAAGAAGCTGAAGAAGAGGCATCAGATGATCCCGCTGATGATCTAGGTCGGGCCATTGCCGATGCAAAGAGAAACTGCGCAAGTGATCTGGAGAGGACGAAGTTGCAGCGCATGTTAGAGGATCACAAGAAATTATTGTACCCGAATTGCGAAGCTGACAAAAAAAAGTTGGGCACCACACTTGAATTGCTGCACTGGAAGGCAGAGAATGGTGTATCTGACAAGGGATTTGGAAAGTTGCTGGTAATGATAAAGAATATGCTTCCAAAGGACAACGAATTGCCCGAGAGTACGTATGAAGCAAAGAAGGTTGTCTGTCCTCTAGGGTTAGAGGTGCAAAAGATACATGCATGCCCTAATGACTGCATCTTCTACCGCGGTGAGTACGAGGATTTGAATGCTTGCCCGGTATGCGGTGCATTATGTTATAAGATCAGTCACGATGACCCTGGTGATGTCGAGGGTGAGCGCCCCAGGAAGAAGATTCCTGCCAAGGTGATGTGGTATGCTCCTATAATACCACGGTTGAAACGTTTGTTCCAAAACAAAGAGCATACGAAGGCGATGCGGTGGCACGCAGAAGACCGTAAGAAAGACGGGAAGTTGAGAGTACCCGCTGACGGTTCGCAGTGGAGAAAAAATGAGAGAAAGTACTGGGAGGAGTTTGCAGGTGACCCAAGGAATGTATGGTTTGGTCTAAGCGCAGATGACATTAATCCTTTTGGGGAGCAGAGCAGCAACCATAGCACGTGGCCTGTGACTCTATGTTTGTATAACCTTCCTCCTTGGTTGTGCATGAAGCGGAAGTTCATTATAATGCCAGTGCTCATCCAAGGCCCTAAGCAACCCGGCAACGACATTGATGTGTACCTAAGGCCATTAGTTGAAGAACTCTTACAACTGTGGAATGGAACAGGTGTACGTGCGTGGGATGAGCACATGGGGGAAGAATTTGACCTAAAGGTGTTGCTGTTCGTGACCATCAATGATTGGCCTGCTCTCAGTAACCTTTCAGGACAGACAAACAAGGGATACCGCGGATGCACGCACTGTTTGGATGATACCGACAGTATATATTTGAATAGTTGTAAGAAGAATGTGTACATGGGACATCGTCGATTTCTTCCGAGCAGGCATCCCGTAAGAAAGAAAGGCAAGCATTTCAAAGGTGAGGCGGATCACCGGATGAAGCCTCGCCACCGTACTGGTGCTGATGTACATGATATGGTCAAGGGATTTGAAGGTAATCTTTGGAAAGGGTCCTGGCGGATAACCTGTTCCGAAGAACGCTGACGGACGCGCACCCATGTGGAAGAAGAAATCTATATTTTGGGACCTGCCATATTAGAAAGACCTAGAGGTCCGCTCCGCAATTGACGTGATGCACGTGACGAAGAATCTTTGTGTGACCCTGCTTGGATTTTTGGGCGTGTATGGGAAGACAAAAGATACACCAGAGGCACGGGAGGACCAGCAACATATGCACGGAAAAGACGACATACATCAGGGTCAGGCTAGCTACGCTCTTACCAAAGAAGAGAAGGAAATCTTCTTCGAATGCCTGCTCAGCATGAAGGTACCGTCTGGCTTCTCGTCGAATATAAAGGGAATAATAAATATGGCATAGAAAAAGTTCCAGAACCTAAAGTCTCATGACTGCCACGTGATTATGACGCAACTCCTTCCGGTTGCATTGAGGGGGCTTCTACCGGAAAACGTTCGATTAGCCATTTGTGAAGCTATGTGCATTCCTCAATGCAATATCTCAGAAGGTAATCGATCCAGAAATCATACCAATGTTATAGAATGATTTGGTGCAATGTCTTGTCAGTTTCGAGTTGGTGTTCCCACCATCCTTCTTCAACATCATGATGCACGTCCTAGTTCATCTTTGCGAAGAGATTAACGTTTTGGGTCCTGTATTTCTACACAATATGTTCCCCTTTGAAAGGTTCATGGGAGTCTTGAAGAAATATGTTCATAACCGTGCTAGGCCAGAAGGAAGCATCTCGAAGGGCCATGAAAATGAGGAGGTCATTGAGTTTTGTATTGACTTTGTTCCCGACCTTAAGCCGATTGGTGTTCCTGAATCGCGGCATAAGGGCAGACTGGAAGGAAAAGGCACGCTAGGAGGGCATCAAATAATATGTATGGACGGGCATTCTCTCACTGAAGCACACTACACAGTTCTACAGAATTCCGCCTTGGTGGCTCTGTATATGGAGGAACACAAGAATTTTCTAAAGTCCAAACACCCAGAGAAGTCTGACGACTGGATTACACGCGAACAAACGAGGACTTTCGCCGGTTGGTTGCAGAAACGTGCCCTGAATGATGGCGATATTCAAAATGACCTGTACTCGCTGTCCCAGTTACCATCTTCGAATATAATGACTTTCAAAGGGTACCAGATAAATGGGAATACATTTTACACGATCGCCCAAGATAAGAAGAGAACCAACCAAAACAGTGGTGTCCGCTTTGATGCAACAACCAACACGGGAAAGAAAACATATTATGGTTACATAGAGGACATATGGGAACTTAACTATGGATCAGGTGATTTGAAGGTCCCTTTGTTTCGGTGCAAATGGGTCAATATGACACGAGGCGGGGTAACGGAAGACCCGCAGTACGGAATGACAACAGTGGATCTCAACAATCTTGCGTATGCAAACGAACCATTCGTCCTAGCCAATGATGTGGCGCAGGTTTTTTATGTGAAAGACATGTCTACCAGGGCAAGAAAAAGAAAAGATAAGGAAGCGAATGGATCATACGACGAGCCAAAGCGCCACATAGTTCTTTCAGGAAAAAGAAACATCGTGGGAGTGGATGACAAGACAGACATGTCAGAAGATTATGAAAAGTTTGATGAAATTGCTCTTCACAGTGAATATTGACCCGAGCATCCAGTTAAATGATGAAGATTTTCCATGGCTACGGCGCAAAGGGACACACGAGAAGAAAAAGTTTCACACCCAAAGATCTGGGATGTGATCGGCTTCACTATCATCACTTTCTTCTGTGTTTCACACCCAGGAGGGAATGTCTGTAATAGTTAGGGTAGTTAATTATGTGTTTTGGCATTTGAAACGTGAAGAAATTTTATGTGCAAACAAATTCTTTTCATGCATTTACTGATTTTTTTCCAGCTAAATGGCCCTGAAATTGAAAAGCATTTGAAATGAACTCAGAAAATGTTGAAAGTTGGCATGGTATCATAATTTCATACAAATAGCATATGCAAAAAAGTAGAGATGATTACTGCAAAAACTGGATACACTTCGTGTACAAAATGGACAATCTTTTTCGAAGTATCAGGGTTTCCGACGAAAACGGAAATGTTACAAAGGCATTTCATTTTTTAAATAACCTAAGCATTACCAAATTGAATATAATGATAAAACACACTAATATTAAACATAAAAAAAAGAATCACTGAAAAAACTTTTTTCAAAGTTAAGTTATTCACAAATTAGTGATTCACATAAATTTCAAATAATTCAAAATTTAAACTATTCAAAATTGAAAACTACCGGCACTAATAGAAAATTTGTAATTTTTTGTACCTAAATACAGCAAAAAACAACTCAAAAATAAATAAAAAAAATAAATAAAACAAAAATAAATAAATAAAAAATAAATAAAGCGAAAAAAATTAAAATGAAAAAATTAAGAAAATAAAAAAGCCCGCCAACTGGGCCAAAGCGGCCTGCATACGACTAGGAACACAACCTTTAGTTGGGCCAGGATGCAGGCCCGCAAAGGCGCAGTAGGCCCACAGGGCAGAAGAGGACAGGTAGGCCCAGTAGGCCTGCTTAGGAGAGGAGCTCGAGAGAGCTACCGCACTGGGGCTTATAAACCAGTGCGGTAGCCCCTCGGATAGCGAGGTGGGACTAAACTTGCGCACCGCCTGGAGCCAGCGCACCCCCTTTAGTATCGGGTCGTGGCTCCAACCGGTACTAAAGACCCCCCCCCCTTTAGTACCGGTTGTAGCCACCACCCGGTACTAAAGGGGGTGCGCTTCCCGCCGCTTGGCCTGGCCAAAACAGACCTTTAGTACCGGTTGGTGGCTCCAACCGGTACTAAAGGTCCATCCTATATATACAACACTTAAGAAAATTCAGTTTCCCTCTATCTTCCCTCTGTTTCCTCCCTCCATCGCGCCGCCCTGCCCCGATCGACGCCGTCCCCGTCGACGTCGCCGCCCCCGCCCCTCGTCGCCGACCCCGGCTGTCCCCGCCCCTCGTCGCCGCCCCCGTCGACGTCGCCGCCCCGGCCGTCCCC
>NC_041381.1:11366792-11372231 GCF_002162155.2 Triticum dicoccoides
CCCGTCCCGTCGCCCCATCGTAGCCGCCCCGTCGTCGCCTCGCCGGTGAGCTCGCCCCGGCCGCCATGTCCACACACACACACACACTATACACACACACACTACACACACACACACTACACACACACACACATTATTAGTTTGTTTTGTTAATTTTTTTTCTTCTGTTTTTTAGTTATAGAAATGTCAGGAAATTATTCTGTTTTTTAGTTATATAAATATTAGAAATGTTAGTTATATATATAGAAATGTTATAAATGTTTTCTGTTTTTTAGTTATAGAAATATTTATAGAAATGTTAGCAATTTTTCTGTTTTTTAGTTATATAAAAATTAGAATTGTTATAGAAATGTTAGTTATATAATCAGGAAATTTTAGAATTAGTTTTAGTTAGATGAATTAGATTAATGTCAAATTGTTAGAATTTGCATATATATAGAATTTTAGTTATCACAATCCAATTATTTAAAAAATGTTACTTTTTGCGGGCATATAGTATTTGTTCTCGATGATATGCCCAGCCCGCATCCTCGCCGTCGACCCGTTCGCGACGATGTCATGCTTCAGAGGACCCATGTCCGGGACTGGGCTCCGCCGGGATGGCACTGGGAGGTGCTACCTGGAGGGGCGCGCCGCTTGGTGAGGAACCCGACCTCGGGTCCCGTCGTCGACCCTGATCTTCTTTGGTGGCGTTCGAGTGGGCCACATTCGGTGCAGAGGCAGCCGGTCCCGCTGGAGGTGGTGCGTCGCCGTGTCAGGGAGGAAGATGAGCACGTCCATCGGTACATGGCTGCTATGGACGACGTCAGGTTCTCCACTACTTGGCGGGTTCTTTGGGCAGATGACCGGAGATATGATCCTGTGATGGTTCCTTCTCTTTGGGTGTGCACCGCCCGCACCCCAGGAACCGCGAGTGGCGCCCTAGATTCTTCTGTAGTGCTCGATCTTTATTAGGTACCTAGCCAGTGATGTATTCGATATATAATATTCGAGACGATGTATTCGAGATTATATATCTTAAGACGATAATGTATTCGAGATTATATATTCGAGATGATGTATTCGAGATTCAGTTTTTCCTTATTGATTAATTGCATCCATGCATTGTAATTTGAATACTAAATTGTTTTATATTTCTTTTGTATTAATTAGAAAACTAAAAGCTATGGCGGACAATACCGGCAGAGAGAGAGAAGAGGAATTGTTCGACATCATACGCAGCCCTCATAGGCTAGATGATCTGAATGATGACGGCTCCCAATATCTGAACAATACCGGAGAGGGTGACGAAAAGATATTCGATCTCGACGACCGAGCTGATGAAGTCATGAACTATGATTATGATGACACCGACAATGTTAGTGAAGACACAGACAATGTTAGTGATGACACAGACAATGCTGATCTTCAAATAACAAAGACTTCCGGCGAGGTATATATTTATATAAGCATGCATCCTGGTGATCATCACATGTTTTTTTATTGAAGATATATTAACGAATCGATTTTTTTTCTTTCAGCCCTCCAGATCGAGCAAATCTGCTTCTACAGACAGCAAGACAAAGCGAGGCCCGGGCAGATTGTTAAAGGATGGTGTAAAGTACCACATCGAATCCACCAAACTTAGTGGCGAACCCCTCACGCCTAAGAACGTTGCGGAAAAGTGGACTCGTCAATGCGGAGTTCTTGTGAAGGACAAACTCCCGATCTCCATTCAAGAATGGAAAGAGCCAAAGACTAAACGTCCAGGTGTTACTTGGGTCGATGGAAGAGCCAAAGAAGACCTGGTGAAATCTCTGATGGAACATTTCACCCTACCAGATCATTTCACTAAAGCAGATGTGGAGAAAGTCAAGGCCGCTGCTCTTAAGAAGATGGCAATTGCATTCAACACCCACAAGAAAACTGTATGGCCAACTACCTTGCTAATGAAAGGAAGACTCCAGATTTCAAGGAAACACTAGAGAAGCAAAGAGAACACTGGGACGATTTTGTGACCTTCAAGGATTCAGAATTATCTAAGGAACGGTCGATGAAAAACAAGGCAAATGCCGCAAGAAAGACACAGTTCCGTAGGCTGGGTCCAGGTGGCTACCGGTGGGATTGCCTAAGTGGGATAAGTCTGAGCAAGAGATGGAGGGTGCAGGGGTCACCCCGATTACTAGGAGCTGGCCGCCCAGGTGCAGAACTTGGTTCTATGCGCATGGGGGGGCGTTGGACCCGAAGACAGGCCTGGTTTCGAAGAAGGCAAGTCTAAAAGGAGCCGAACAAAAGATACTTGACGCAATAGAAGAAGCTCGAGCGGGGGTGTTCACGCCCAACAGAGAGAACGACGAGCTTATGCGCGCCCTGGGAAATCCTAAACACCCGGGAAGAACACGAGGCATGGGTGTTATTCCCTGTTATGAGGGCTTTTCGGACTGGAATGACGACTACAGGCCCCGTGCAAGAAAGAAGATGGAGGAGGAGAAGAAGAGGAAGCTGGAGGAGGAGTAGAGGAAGCAGGACGCAGAACGTCTTCAAGGCCTAGAAGCAAGGCATGCGGACCTCGCACTCAAATTCCAGCAGCAGCAGATCGACTCACTTAGCCAGGAAAGGGGGTCTCAGCAGCGACAGCAGCAAGCGGATGATCGTCCATCATTGGATAGCACCGTCCCATCCATGTCGAGAAGCAGCGTTGGTTCTGCCCCGGGCGACACACTGCTGGATACATACCCTGTGGATGACATCATAGAGAACACTAATTGTGAGCTACACTCCGAAATGAAGAACATATCCATGAAGGTGGCGGACGTCGTTGCTTTTCCAATGACCCCCGAAGCAACCTACCATTGCATCCCGATTACAGAGGGCTATGCTCGTGTCATGGTTGATGAAGTGGTGGAGCCATATTCGGGGCTAACGCTTGGCATTCCTGGAGGTGAAGACGAGCGCACACTGGGAGAGGCCATACATCGTATCATCCTATGGAGAAAGGATTGCATCATCTTTCGAAGTCCACCGACACCGCGTCGTCTGCCGACTCCTCGAAGTCCGCCACCGAGTCAGCAGACTCCCGCTCCTCCAAGTCCACGAACGCGTGAGACGACTCCTCCTCGAAGTCCGCCACCGAGTCAGCAGACTCCCGCTCCTCCAAGTCCACGAACACGTGAGACGACTCCTCCTCGAAGTCCGCCACCTCCTCCGCCGGTTTCAAGTCCGGCACCGTGTCAGGCCACACCTCCTGCTTCAAGTCCGGCACATCGTCAGGCCACTTCTCCTGGTCCAACTCCACGTCAGCCATCTCCGCCGTCTCAGCAATCACAGAAGAGACATGCCGCAGCTTTGGTGCGTAGCGGTACGAGTCGAGGTAGTTCAGGAAGTACAGGCGGAGACAAGCGATATAAATATGGTCCAAGCCTCGCTCCTCTTCCTTAGAGGCCTTACGACATGACCGAGGAGCAAAACACAGCCATAGTGCAGGCCCAAGTGGACGCCCATTTTGGACCGAAACCGGCACCGCCGCCAAAGGAGAAAGTGCCTGAGAAAGTAATTGACCACTTCATTCGTATAGCTAGAGAACCAGCTCCCAAGCCTGTTGACTCAGACTATGAGCGCCAAATCAGGAAACTACATCGAGAACGGCTAAAGAAGGAAGCGATCTCGAGCTCGAGCCAACAAGCAGCTGGCAAAAAATGCAGGAAAACCGTTCCCCAGTTGGGAGAACAGGCGGCGCAAGCGACCCCCCCGCTTGTTGTGCCAACAACACATGAGAGGAGTAGTACGCGCGCCAAATATTATTGTGGGCAAACCATTAGCGTTCCCCAGCAAGGCGATGTGGTAATAACGGAGGATCATATAATGCAGGCTCAAATGCTCAATATCTCTGTTGGAAAACTCCTCGAAATCGAGCCCATGCCTACGCTTAAAGAATCAGAAATAGCATGGCAATATGTCCGGGGCAAACCTTTGGTCCATCCAGACAAGGTCAAGGACCTCCCAACAAGAATGTATCAATTACATCAATGGTACATGAACATTACCAAGATTTCCAATCGAGAGTCCCTCATGGTGAATGTCAAGCATGAGCATTATTACCATGAGAAAGCTCTGAGCATTGAGTATCCAGAACTATTTCAGTTATACAATCAAGACGCACTCGACAAGTCTATCATCAGTTGCTATTGTCTGTAAGTGATTTCTTTCTGTAATTTAAGTCTCAAGCTAGTTATGTAGTGATAATTTTGATCAATCATTATATGTAATTATCCTCACTATATTCTTTTTCTGTAGTATTATATGCAGGATGAAGATGTATGAAATGAAAAAAGCTGGACTTTATGGCGTTGGGTTCATTGACCCAAATACCATTAATCAGGACATATCACAGATTGAACATTGTCAAGATGCTTTAGAGGAAAGCATGCTAGAGTTCTTGAAGCGCCTCAATAGCAATGAAGATATACTACTTCCTTACAACTTCCCGTGAGTCACACTGTCTTGTACTACAAATTCTATTTTTGCTTACTAGCTACCTAAGTGTATACGGTTTACGGTAGTTGATTAATTTTATGCACATGCCCGCTTAATTAAGACATGCAAACGTGTGCGTATGCAGTTGGCACTGGGTCTTGTTAGACATTAAAGTTGAGGAAGGAAAAGTTGAATTACTGGACTCACTAACTAAAGAAGATAAAGACTACACCATCGTGAAGGGGATAGTCAACAGGTAATTTTAATCATTATTAACTATATCTCGGCCTATTAATTATTAGTTCGTCATTTCTTGATATGAACTATTTAATAACCCCTTTATTAATTTTTTTTGCCGGCGGGCAGGACATGGGCAAAGTTCATCAAGGTGACTCCAGGCACGTGGCCAAAAAAGTTGTTTTGGCATCGACCCAAGGTAAGTAATTAAATAGTACTAGCTAGCTACCATCTCTTTAATTCTTGTTTCAATATCATTAATTAATTATTATGCTTGATTAATCATTATCTGATTCAATTCCATTCTCGTAAAGGCCCTGAGGCAGGCGCCTGGGAATAATCTGTGTGCATACTACGTTTGGAGAACATTCGCATGATGACGTGCGAAAGGAGCAGATCTGATAGACAGGACTGGGTACGTTTGTCAGAACACTATTCACACCATTATCGATATCTAGTCACACAACTAACACACATGCATATTGATCTTCTTCTTAACAATTCAGATCGGTGCGGGATAAGCTCCTACCATTGGACCGCATACTAGCACTTCAAGAGGAAATAGCCGGATTTTTGCTCGACCAGGTCATAGATCCCACAGGAGAATACTATTACCCGCTACCGCCCCCATGAACCATTTGTCATCGTGCTCCGGAGGCACCAAAGGCAACATATATATATGTAGGAGGAATTGTATATGTATATGCATGTGTATGTGTGAATAATTAATGGTGTTGGTTTGTGAGACAT
>NC_041381.1:11372852-11436426 GCF_002162155.2 Triticum dicoccoides
AAGGGGGGGCTTTAGTCCCCACTCTTTAGTGCCGGTTGGCAAACCGGCACTAAAGGCCGTTACGAACCAGCACTAAAGCCCGGTTCTGCACTAGTGAAACCCAACTAGCTTTCCTCTTGCCTTCCTTCCCCACCAGAACTTGCGTATCAAAGAATTTAGATGTTCACATAAGCCTCAAGGGAGTTTGAAACAAGACATAATGTATACTGACACTGCTTGGGCCACGGATTTGACGAGTACTTCCTTCCCGCCAAAAGAAAGAATTTTCTCAAGCCATCCCTTAACTTTATTCCAGACTCTATCCTTCAAGAATTTGAATGCGCCATTTTTGCTGTTACCAACATCAGAGGGCAGGCCCAAATATCTTTCTGACAAAGACTCATTAGTGACTTGCAACGCCTGCATAACACTTGTCCGTAGCGTATTGGGACAATCCTTACTGAAATAAACTGATGATTTTGACATGTTTATCCTTTGGCCCGAGGCGTTGCAATAGCCATGCATGAATGGACCATAAGAATTTCAAATTTTCAGTTGGACTTTAGGCCAAAGTCCTACTAGCAGATTCCAACAGTGCGTACAGGCACTTGTAGCGGGCCGGCCATGTACAGGCCACAACATTAAGGTTTATGCTATTGGGAACATTCCAGAATACTCTTTGAGCTGGGTTTTTTTGGTGTCTTTTCTGTTAGTTTTGATTGTTTTCATTTCCTTTTTTGTTTTAGTTTCTTTTATTTTTTTTAGTTTCTTTTGTTCTTTTCCTTTATGCTATTGGCAACCAAATTCGTGATTTTTTAATAAATTCATGAACTGTTTCAATTTATGAACAACTTTCAAGTCGGTGAACATTTTTCAGAAAAATAAAGAACCATGAATATTTTTAAAGTTCACTACTTTCATTCACCAACTTTTTTGAAACCACCAAATCTGATAGCCGTTTTTTTGCCATTTCATTAGAATCATATATTTTTTTGCCTAAGCCAACACAAGAGGAGCGAGTTTTAAAAAAAAAGGAGCCGAGCACTAGCGAATGGGACAGTTCCTGGGCTGCAGCACACTATGTATTTTAGTCGATATTCCCCGCAAAAGGCGGGGATAATACACGTGACCGCACGCTTTATATATAGTGTGGCTTTCAATTTGTCACTCCATACATGCCCTGACATTTGGTGTGGCCCATTCAACATATGTTTTGCTTTTCATTTATATATAAATTTTAAGAACTACTTCTTTATTTTACCTATTTACTTAATTGATTTAATGATAATATAAGAATTTATGTGTCACAATTAAAATATTTTACATGATGTAGTCATGTCAAGTGCTTTAATATATTTTTTAAAATATTCTTGTACGTGAATAAAGTAAACTATTGATGCGTGTTGCCAAAAATTGTGCACGTACACAAGAATAAAATGTTCATGTATTTGATACTCACTTTTAACTGTACTTATATATGAAAAATAAATATTTACCATGTTATGTGCTACAATCTTTAAGTTTGCAGCAACTAAAAGAAGCGAGTATGTATTTTCCCAAAGACTATGAATATTTGCAGTACCAAAACAATAACATTGGATTCATTATAAAATATATCTTTATATTATATTTATGTGGTGTTATAGATGTTTATGTTTGTTCCTATAAACTTGGTCAAACAGCATGAAGGCTAACATACTATATTTTGATATGGAGGATATGCTATATTGGAAGCGTCCAAACACCTCATGGACTGCGTTAAAACTCAAATGGTAGGTAGGTCACATGCATGCATGTGCATATGGAGCAACTTGATTTGTTCTTTTTCTGTGTGCAGAGCCACTTGGCCGCCACTGTATATATATGTATGGCGCAGGCGTCTAAACTATAGTAGTTGCGCCACTACAATTGGATGTACATAGGAGTATGGAGTAGAGATATACTAAGGCCATGTAGAATGTTAGATGCTTCGGGAGGTGCTTAGAAAAATAAGCCGGATTTTTCTGAAGCACCAGTGCCTATTATTACAGGAGAGATACCTAATTAAGCGTCCACCCTATACAAATAAGCACCGGTGCTTAAAAAAAGTCTGATTTATTTCTCCGAGCACCTTTCCTAAGCGCCTTGCATTGTACTCATACAAGGCCTGATAAGGAGGGCCATGCACCCACATCCACCTCCATAAGCTTGCTCGTGCTCACCCGCAAATATCGGATCGGGGAGATGCACACATGCATGCATGTGAGTATGCCCTCATCCTCCATCGATGGTGGTTGTACCATTGGCATTGGAGTAGTTGTACCATAAATACCACACCAGTGTTGCTAAAATGTTCATAGCCAGCAGTACTAGTATAGCTACTACCTAGCAATGGTGGTCATGGGCATGGGTTCCAACAAGCCTAACGTTGCGTGGTGCGCAGGCCTGCTCGTGGTCGGGCTCTTCCTGGCCACGGTGGCGGGCCGCGACTGCGAGCCCGTCCGCCTCATCAACGACAAGCCTCGGCAGGAGGCCGTCGCCGTCGAGGTCCAGCTTGGGGCGACGACGGTGGCGGGTGTGGTCCCTGACTGCTTCAAGGTCTGTCATAACAGCAAGGACCACGAAGCCTGCATGCGGAAGTGTCAAGGCCACCTCGTCAACCAGCTTGGGACGACCAAGGCGGCCAAGGAGGCACAAGGAGGAGCAGCAAGAGGAGGAGGAGCCGCCGCGACGTCCTGACTCAGGCGGTGGCGGAGGAGGCGCGCACGCGCCGTGAAATGACGTGCTGCATGGTGGTTTGGTGTGAACCGACGGCTCCTCCCAAGTCGACAAGCATATCAACACCAACGTCGACAAGCATGGCACCGATGGCGTGTCTTCTTTTGTAAAATAGCCATTTGTGATTTGTCCTAGTGAGCTGAGCTCGTCTATATGGTGTCTCAAACTTTGTTTGCTCTTTTTTAATATTTGCTTTGAATAAAACATTTGTGGATTTGCAGATCTATATATGTCATGTGCTTCTTCTTGATCGACCATTGCTGAATGTTGATCCCGCGCTTATGTGTTTGTTACTTTGTTTATACTTTATACAGTAACCAAATACACCCTCCATCTCACAGTATAGCGCGTATTTGATTTGTTTGAACTTAAATTTTAATCAAATTTATAGGAATATAAGCATCCGTACTGACTATGTGCGAGTCGATCAGTTCATGCACGTTAGTTCATCACTCCCAGTGTCTCGATTGTGTCGTCATGAACTGAGTGTTGATCAGTTCACGTTTGCTCTTTTCGATCTATGACTATGAATAAACATTGTGGATAATGTCAAAAAAAGGGAGTATTTCCAGATCAACTGGAATGGTCTTGTCTGACAAGCTCCAATGCCAATGGTGTGCTCAAGTATATCCAACAAGTTTGTCCATATATTTATGCAGGAACAAGGCGCCTTTCTTTTCTCCATCGCCACCAAGAACGCGAATACATTGACGATCCCACCCAACAAAAGTGGATCCAGGCCTCAAGATTAGAAAGTTCATGTGTAGGTTGAGCTACATGGAACCTCTTATATATTCTCAACCCTCCAACATTGCTTTGAGATGTGTGCTGTCCAACTAACTTACTATACTAAAATTTTTCTTTTTTGTTTCTCTCAAATGAAACAACATATGGACTTCAAACTTTGCAGATCAAACAAACTTTTGAACTTCGATGTGTGAAAAACTTTCAGATTTTTTGGTCCGACATAAATATACAAAATGAGATTTTGTTTGATTTTTTTAAAGTATTTAAATGCATGAAAAAAATCCAAAAGTCTTTTCCCACATTGTAGTTAGAATGTTTTGTTGTTCTGCAAAATTTGAAGTTTATATGTTGTTTCGTTTGAGAGAAACAAAAAAGACAAATGTGCCTGCACGAATGGTGATGTAGAAATGGGTGGCTAAGATAAGGGGTACCATGTAGCACGACCTACAAAAAACCATACTGTGGGATGGACATGTTTTCTTATAACATTTGTTTATATTATGACCCTTCCTTGATCGAACATTTTTTTACAAGTATTTTTTGTTCGAAAAGGAGGATATTTTGACAAGCCAGTGTCTGACCACATCACACATTGAAATGCACTTACAGATAATTGTTGGTTCTGAAGAATCACGTCAAAAGCAGACGCTGAAAATCACGCCAACAAACTGATGACTCCCTCTGTAAACTAATATACAAACTAATGAAAGGTTAGCCTCCCACATACCTCTCAAAGCTTATGACTGCATGCATCAATTGATGCAGAGGCTGTGGGTTTTCCTCCTTTTCAAGAAAATAAAGCCCTCTCAAAGTTAGTTCAGAAATAAAGGTTGGTAATTCAGAGAATTTAGTGTTTGACATGTGTGGCTCACCTTTTTGTTGTCTTTAATTTATCTGAATTCGTGCGATGAACACACTCGAGAGCTATGGCTGGAATGTCGCTGGGAGCCACGGTGGTATTTAGATGTTGTCGAAACTGATGGCGTACATCGGCACATCGTTCAGAGTGGACGGTTTCGAAGGCGAGCTCGACGGTTGCAACACCAGGGAACAGTGGTGAATCTAGAAAGAAAATAAAGGGTGGGCTCAAAGTTTACTTCGAGAAAACCAA
Source organism: Triticum dicoccoides (assembly GCF_002162155.2). NCBI lineage: Eukaryota > Viridiplantae > Streptophyta > Magnoliopsida > Poales > Poaceae > Triticum > Triticum dicoccoides. The sequence goes on from NC_041381.1 coordinate 11,377,447, forward strand.
ACACTCTTTTGAAGAAAAAACTGATTATCTCCTAATCCGTCTGTGCAAATATAATGAAATTTTCCGAGATTACTACTAAAAAGATGTGTTCCCTCCGTCCGGAAATATTTGTCCTAAAAATGAATAAAATTGATGTATCTATAACTAAAATAAGTCTAGATACAACCATTTCTAGGACAAGTATTTCCGAACGGAGGGAGTAGTATTTACTAGATTTTTTTTGTAAAAACATCAAATTTTGAATAAATATTCAAACCTCTTTAACAGATGGATTAATATATCTAGAACTAAACGGGAGTGGAGTTTTGGCTCCCGGGTCCAGATGGACCCGAAATCTCTGCCACTCGTAGATGCGTCGTGATCTGTGCCAGACGTCACTGTCACAGCAATACAGGAATCTAAAATGGAGCATACGGAGGCCTGGCTGCTGTACGTACAGACGGCGGGCGTTGCAGCATTTGACGGACGTCTCCTGGATAACGACTGGGACGCACATGTACTCTGCAGGCCTAGTACAGGTGTTTGCTTTCGACGTCGCCAGCCGTTTGCCTTGCCCACTTGTAAGGTGAAAAAAAAAATCGTTTCGAGGGCGGGTCGGGCGGGTGAGGGTGGTTCTCCTGCTTGGTTTCGTCTGACAGAGACAAGGAATTTTTTTCCTCAGCAACAAGGACGTGTGTATGTACGCTCATATGCTGATAAGTTCCCCAAAAATGGTTAAACCGAGTGGTGATGAAGGATGATAGCGACCAAAAAACATATTCACAACAGAGATGTTGTCTGCTTGGTTGCCCTGGTACTGGGACTTGTACGATAATAAGTATTCTGTTTGAAGGTACAACATAGCTGGGTGGGTTGCAAAAGTCATCTCATATGGAGAAAAACATGAAGCGTGTTGTGGCTGACACGTAAAATGGCTTGCGTTCAGAGGGTGTCTTCAAAACCATCGCTAGGAGCATGAACTGACCATATTGCATCGGCTGGCAAAGAACTGTTGGCCTGAAGCTTCATCACGTCTTGCAGAATGGATTTCTTAGTTTTCGCCAAGTTAATCTGAGAAAATGTGATGATTGACATTGTGAGAAATGTGCTTTCCAAGAGTATTTGAGGGCGAATAAATGGTTTAGTCTGTTCAAATTCCTATTACCTTGGTGATAGGCATTCGTAGCTTCTCAACATCATGGTGCCTGGTGATGTGCATAACACAAATACCTGTTTCTCAACATCATTTCTGTTCAAAAAGCTGTGTTTCAGCCACACATAAAAACTGGGAGAGTGCGAGCAAGATGACGAAGGGATAACTATTACCAGCCGGCATGCCTCAATTGCAGGCTGGACCGTTTGCCCCAATTAATTGATTCTGAATCTCTAGAAAATCAGAAATACTTGTGCCTTATAGAGCGAGCATCTGAAAAAAATTAAGAGGGAGGAGTTTTAGAATTAGGTAACTGGTCCAAATTGATTATATAGATGACTGGTTTGGGTTTGATTAGGTGCTGAGAAGAAAACAATTTATCTTACCGAGAAATCAAACTCTAGTATGTGACGGTGATTCAGATATGGCAAAGCGTGGTTTGACTCCAGATCGACCTGGTTCTGCCGCCACAAAATGTTACACCCTAGTTCATGATCGAGCATGTCATTGCCGACTAGCTGATCCATGATGTCCTTCCCGCTAACTCGTACGAACTGTGGAGCATTGTGTACTATCCAGTTCTTGGAAAAAAAAGTCATAACCAGTAAATTTCTTATGGTGATGCAGTGTAGCATGCCATTTATTTAAATAGTGGAGAATGATAATATATGCAAACCTGGCAAGGTGGTGTGCAGACAGCGATTGGAAGTGGGATTCAAGAAGTTCAACAGTAGTAGTTGATGTTGGAACGACTGGCCGGCCTGCGAACCATGGGTTGGTGGCATAACTCCTTGATGATACATACTTCCTCTTCGGTATGTTGACGCGGTTGACAACAAAAATTACTGTCGAAGGATCACCCTTCTGGCAGTCGGCATACATATCCTTAACTGAAACTGATATGCACCGTGCATAGTGCTGGACAGCAGAGCAAATTGATTCAGTTATCCGAGCATCACTTACAGATTCCTTGCTAGGGCTTTTGGAGGCCTTGGTTTCCTGAGGGCGGGAAGTGGAGCCGGATTGCCTCATCCATTTAGCCGGTTTATGTTTATTAGAAGAGCGCTCTCCTGCACATCATTAATATAGAAAGTGAGAGAAAGTAAAATGATTAATAGTTTAGGGAAAGTAGATGATGGCCATGAAGATATGATCTGACAAAAATATGTTACCTTCACAATCAGACAATTTCAAGCCTCACGCCATGGATTTTGCTAGAAACTGGGGTTCGGTACAATGGCTTGTAGAGTAGAACTGGGTGGATTAGCTGGGTGAGGTTCGGTAGATGTTGCATTGTTATCTATCATTTTCAGAGGGACAATCAGAGTAAGCCCTCGCAACACAGCATGTGCACTTGGATGCAAAGTGTTGCCATCAGCTTGTCTGTGAAGTTGATCATGTCGGTGTGTATGTTATGGCGCGCAGTGGTGACATGGCGGGTTGCTTGTGCATTCTGTTCACATAGAAAGGACCGCCGCGCTTGCCGCCTCATTGATGTTACCATCCGGACCGAACACATCTCTGTTGCCAGACCGTATGCCGAACATCATGGCCACATCTGCAGCACTGAAAATGTAGTATTTTTTTTTGCTGTTGATGACTACTGCTCAGGGACGAACATCTACCTTACTCATGCACCAGGAGCTCAGCCTGAGATTTAATTTCTGGATCATTGGGAGTTCAAGCATCCCACCAAAACCTATTTCTTTCACTAACAGCATTTGTACTCACTAAACCCGTTCATTACAGTCACAACATGCCTGACAGAGCTTCTGGATGTTGTATTTGGGGGGAGACCATCTGAGCGACTAGCTGTGCCAGCAGCCGTGCTGGATCTGGTGGGGTGATCTGCCTATCGCTAATATCGTCACGGCTAGTGTAGTCGGACATGGTTCTCTGGGAATGAGATGAACAGATAGATGTGGGTGAGTAAGACTGGTGCATCGAGATCTAGCTACTCGGTTGGGGGTAGAAAAATGGTGGTCCGCACATGATTACCTGATGGATAGCTCAGCGCTGAAAGAATCAGCAACAATGGCCTAGTCCAGAAGAGCGGCGGCGGTGGACTGGGGATGGCTTAGATCCATGAGGGCCACAGACGAAGGTGAGGGCTTGTGCGCCGCAAAAAGGGCAGGGGATAAGCGGAAGGGGTGCCGGCGTCGGCCTACGCTTGGTGGCGGAGGACGAAGACTCCATTGCCGTGCCGAGGGAGAGGGGAGAGGAAAGTGAGGTACTGGTGGATGAACCGAGGAAGACGATGGGTAGGTTGGGGGTGTGAGATCCGGCCATAAATATCTAGGGGATGACGGCGGCCGTTGGTCCACCTCCGTCCCAGCCCATCTTGTACTATAACGGCGTTACGAAGCCACTTCCAGTCCGTACGTCTGATAGGTGGGCCAGGCCTGGTACTATTTAATCAAAATACGACAGTGAATACAGGCCTGTGTGGGAATCGCAAAGCAGAGGTGCGGTCCAGATAGCAGGAGCATCTGGACCTGGGAGCCGAATTGCTTTTCCGGAACTAAACTACCTACTGAATAGAAGTCCAGAACTAAACTAGCGAAGGACTGAACTAGCTAAATTGCTAAAGCACTGCACAGGATTGCAGTCACTCAACTAAGAAAGTGGACAGAGAAGAAAACAGCATGCGCTTCCATCGACCGGGCCTTCTGGACTGGACGGCAGCGGAGCCGCGGTTGTCCCTGAGAGCGACGAGCGACAGCGGAGCCGGCGAGCTGCAGAGGGCCTGGACACCTGGACCTGGCCCTGGCGTTGAGCGTACGTTGTACACTGCATATGTATAGAATTAGGGTCTATATTTGTACGGTTGTATCTCTCTCTCCTCTTGTATATTTGTACATCTTGGGAGACAGGTAGAGGATGGTCCACCCTGTATCTATATATGTGCACCATGCACACTATCAATGATTATTGATTCATGCAATCTCATTCTTCCTAACTAACATGGTATCAGTTTAACACGTCGATCCCCTTCCCACCATCTGCGCCCTACAGCCGCCGCCGATGCCTCCCTACCGTCGCTGCCGCTGCTGTACACCGCCGCCGCCGCACCTCTTCCCCTTGCAGCCGGCGCTCTTCCCCAATGCCGCCGCTGCCTCCCACCCCTACTCGCCACCGCGCAACAAAACCCTAAACCTAACCCGCGCCGCCGCCACTAGCCTCTACCCGAGCCATGCCTAGCCACCCGAGCCGCCGCAACCCTCCCCTTGTCGCAGCTCCCATGGCGTCTTCCCACTCCAGCAGCTCCAACACGTTCGCCGGCCTCGTGCCCGACGCCACCGCTGTCCACGATCTCGACATCCACACCCACGTTCCCATCAAGCTCGACCAATCCACCTCCTCGTACTACGCGTGGAAGACCTACTTCAACCTCGTCTTCTACGCCTACCACCTCCTCGAGCACGTCGACGGGACCGTGGATGGCGACCTCATGGTGGATGATCCGGACTGGGCGGCCATTGATGCCTCCCTCATCCGGTGGTTCTACCTCACAGTCTCTCCGGACATCTTCCACACGGTCGTCTCGGAGGATGACAACGCGTGTGCCATGTGGACCAAGATCAACAATCTCTTCACTGACAATAAGCTTCAACGTCTTGTGTTTTTGCAGCAGAAATTATTCGGGTGCCATCAAGATGACTCCTCCATCGACGACTATTGCATGCGTCTCAAGCGCCTCGCCGACGAGCTCCGCGACATCGGCGCCAAGGTGTCGGACGACCTCATGCTTAGCACCCTCACCGCTAGCCTCGATGAGGATTTTGGCAACGTGGCGTCGAATCTCTCCCTGCTACCGAACCCGACCTTCCAGTCCGTCGCCGCATACTTACGCTTGGAGGAACGTCAGATGAAAAAGGTCAAGGCCCGTGTCCACCACACCGCTCTCGCCGCCGGGACATCTCGCGGGCCGCCACAGCCCGCCCCGCCCCAACCTCGTCTGCCGGCGCCACCGGGGTTCTTCCCCCTCCTGCCCACTCTGCCCGCACCTCCCGCTCATCAGCAACAACAGCAGTGCGGGGGCGGCGGCCGCCGCAACCGGCGTCATGGGGGTGGGGCCGGAGGTCGCCCCCAACAGCAGCAGCAGCAGCTGGGATACGGGGGGCTCCACGCCAACACCAGCCCTCCCCGTCATGGGCCGTCGGCCCTAACACGTGGACCGGCGTGGTCCACGCCTACCACATGCCGGTCCCACGGGCTCCGGGCATCCTCGGGCCGCACCCGGCTGGCCCTCAGGCGCACCTCGCTGCCGCACCTTACCAGGCGGGTGGGGGCGGCTACACCTCGGGTGGCTACGCCCCTGGTGGCTACCCGCCGGGCGGCCACGCCCCGGGTGGCTACGCGCCCCTTCCGGCGTCTGCCTACCTCGGCTATGCGCTGCCGCCTGCGCCGGCTCAGCTCCCTCCGGCCCCATGGGATCCCGCCTTACTCGCTGCGCTCCACTCGGCGCCATGTCCCTCCAACTACTGAGGTGGCGGTGATTGGTACATGGACACGGGGGCTACCGCCCACATGACGTCGCACCCCGGTAACCTTGCTTCTTCCTTCCCGGTCACCACCTCGCACCGTTCACCTTCGGTGATGGTTCCTCCGTACCCATTATTCATGTTGGTCACAGTTTCTTTCCGTCTAATTCTATGCCTATTAACATGTCTAATGTTCTTGTCTCACCTAACCTAGTGAAAAACCTTGTCTCCGCCCGAACCGTTGAATTTGATGGCCTTGGCTTCTCTGTGAAGGACGCCCGTACACGGATGGTGCTCCACCGATGTGACAGCCCCGACGACTTGTACCCTATGCACTCCGCCTCCACTGCCATCGCCACCGCCACCGCCCCAGTCGCCCTCGCCGCCGGTTTCGACCTTTGGCATGCATGCTTGGGTCACCCCAACTCCACCGTCCTTCGCCAGATTCTCAAGAGCTTTTCATTTTCATGTAATAAATTCGATGAGCACACTCGTCATGCCTGTCGTCTCGGTAAAAATGTTCGTCGACCGTTTAGCGAGTCAAACACTATTTCTTCTTTTCTGTTTCAGTTAATCCATAGTGATGTTTGGACATCTCCCGTTGCGAGCAACACGGGCTTCTTATATTATCTTCTTTTACTTGATGATTTCTCTCATTTTGCATGGACATTTCCGCTCCGTTGCAAGTCCGCTGTTCTCGCCACTCTCACGGCTTTTTACTCCTACATCACCACCCAGTTCGAGCGTCCTATCCTCGCTCTTCAGACTGACAATGGAAAAGAGTTTGACAAGGCTGCCACTCGCCACTTTCTCGCATCTCACGGCACCACCTTTCGTCTCGCCTGTCCATACACATCCCAGCAGAATGGCCACGCCGAGCGGATCCTCCGCATTCTCAACGACTGCGTCCGCACGTTGTTGTTTCACTCCAACGTGCCCCCTCGGTTTTGGCCTGATGCTCTCGCCACCGCCACCCCAGGCATTCTGGGGGAAAGTATCCAGTGCTCCCAACCTTGAGGTACTCCCTGTGCTCCAATGTCAAAAAATATTTTTAAATATTTCAAAAAAATTCAGAAAAAAATGAGAATCTTCAGAAGGAATTTCACTACATCCCCTAAAAATTTCAGATCCAAAATCAAAATGTACGTAAGAAAAAAAAAAGAGAAATCCAGATCTGAATAGTATCAATGTTGCTTTTGTCTCTTCTTTGCACTATTCATACTAGATTTCACATTTTTGTTTCTCAATGTGTGTTTCAAGTTTGGATCTAAAATTTTTAGGGCTTGTAGTCATGTTCATTGTGAACATTCAGAATTTTTTTCAGAATTTTCTGAAACATAAAAAATATATTTTTTGACACTGGAGCACCGGGAGAACCCCAAGGCTGGGAGCACTCGATACTTTCCCGGCATTCTGGTATGCCTTCACCTTGGCATTACCTGAACAAAACCTTGGCCATCATCATTCTGGTATGGCTTGACCTTGGCATTCTGGTATGGCATCACCTTAGCATTCAGGTTCAATTTCTGTGCCTTGCACAATACATCTCTCTTTCTTGGCGTAAAAACTCTATCATGGGAACGGTTTGAATTCTCCCGCGATGCATTCAAGAGACGCTGATAAGCAGCAGCCCTCCAACAATAGAGGCACTTTCTAGTGAGCTTGTGACCAACAACGACATCAGCGTCCGGTTCCCAAACAAATTCATCTTCATGGGAATCAAAGATTTTGTGTCCGCTAACTTTGTCCAGTCTAAGGTAGTAGCTTCGTGGTTCAACTGAGTAGATAGTACCTAAATAAACCTGCTTATTAAGAGCAAAAAAGTTAACATCATGGTCCTAGTGCATCATATATGACTGAAATAAATAAATAAATAAATAGAATGAGTGAATATATAAAAGCCCGTAATTACACACGCAAAGATGATCCGCATAAGAAATTTCTATTCTACGGGAAACAAAACAAATAACCTTGCAAGTTCATGAAGTAGAGGAGATTTATTGATACTTCCATATTTCAAGTCATCAATTCCTGGGCAAAGGCATATCATCTTCCATGTTCTATACTTCTATATGAATAATGTGACACAAACTATATTCACATAGACCAGAATTGGCTGCATAGGAAAGAAAACACCTACATATCCTAGTCATGATTCCCACTTGCCATTTGGGTTTTGTGCTGAAAAAACCCAAGAAACTGCAGAAACATACATGTCGCAATGACGATTATTAACTTGTTCATGATCATGACTATACTAAGGTCACAGTAAAGCATTTGCATTGTTTCAGAGTCTCCGAAGGTTATCTTGGTTCAGCTGGCAGCCCATAAAGGGCAAGCGCAACACTGAAATCCAAGATGTCATGATTGGCTTAGCCAGGATCATACAACTTACACAGAAATTTGGAAATACCGGGCGGTTATACAGCCGATGTAGTCTCTTCATCATATCCATCTACAACTTTCAGATCTGATATCTTCCTAATTGCAGAACTATAGAAACTGCTGCAGTTTGATTAAGTACAGTTTGAAAACAATTATTTAATATACATAGCTGGCATAGTACCTAAGCATACTAATAGCAACCTATTCCTGCACTGCAATTATAAATTCTGAAGTTCAGAGCCATAATTCTAATAGTATCTCGGAACAAACCATACACATATTTCTATCTCTTGCTGCAATGACTGCTTACCATACGTAATTGACATTAAAGCACCTAAATAATAAGAGAGCTAATTAGCTGCTGCAAGCTTGCCATTCTTTTATGGGAGCAGTTTTTTAGCACCCGGGTGTCTGTACACCCGTTTATCACACCGTCCATGCACTACCCAGTATATTGAGATATGTGCCAGGTCCCGAACCACCGTTTGGATTAGCAGACTGAGGGAACAATAAACGCAAGTGGTCTTAGATTGGTACTGTTCATTGTAGGCAAAATCGGCAGACTCTGCCACCTGCCAGTCGACATCAAAACTGACATGTCAGCCTCCTCTCGAAACAGGGTTAGACATGCTGGCTCGTGGTTCAAACTAGTGACAAGACCTCACATCCTGTGAAGCAAACCAGCGTCACAAAAGAACATAAATTCTACATAGATACAAATTCGCCGATATGCCCAAAGGCCTCCATCAGCAATCTTATTGCATAGATAAATTGTCGAATTAACTTTAAACAGAGAAGGCACAACACTACGAGATGCATAAATCAGCTTCCTGTGATTTTAACTTGTATACTATAGTTGTCCATGTGAAAGGCTGGGGTTTCCCACCACATGCTGCGTGGCAGGATACGTCGCATGCACGGCCCATGTCCGGTCTTTTCAGTACTCCTTCCGTCCCATAATATAAGAACGTTTGTTACACTACACTAGTGTAAAAAATGTTCTTATATTATGGGACGGAGGGAGTATATATTAATCAACCTGTCATGTTCACAGTCGAGAGGACCTAGCATCTGCTGCCTACCCTACCTACCCCTATTCCCTACCTGTCCCTGGGAGCACCTCCATTAGCTTGGTTAAATGGCCTGGATAAGTTGGCAGCCGCTGCTAAATGACTGCTGTTCGGCAGAGCAAGGCACGAATCTCATCAAGGGTGAATGGACAAGATAAAGGGGGCCCGGGACTCCCGGGTGCTACAACAACTTTTCGTTCTTTTATTCCTCACTCTCCACATTACAGCTTTTAAGAAAATTGCTGAAATTAACAAAGATTACACTGGGCTGGAAATTATTATTACATTGAAGTTGCAGCACCAGATTGTTTCATTATAGCCGCAAGCAATCTTGGCATTGGAGGAACATCAATGTCCTGTTGACCCTCGAGAACCCGGACAACTTCACCCATTGTTGGCCGATCCAACTCATTATCTTGGATGCACCGACATGCAACTTTGCAAACCCATTCAGCCTCTTCCAAAATTGAAATCACCATGTAACTGTGGATCCACCAAACTCTTCAAATCTCCATCATGAAGCTTGCTGATGGCTTGCACAGGGAAGTATTCAATATCCTGATCACTGTTGCTGCTGCTAGTGTTATACGATGTTTCAGGTGAGGAATTCCTCCTTCCTGATATACTTTCAAATAGCACCATGCTGAATCCGTAAACGTCGACTTTCGGTGTGATCGCCACTCCAGTAAGCCACTCCGAGGCAAGATAACCCACAGTTCCTCTGAATGAATTCGGCTGAAATCCCTTCCCACAAACGCTGCCAACCCAAAGTCTACAACTTTAGGAACAAATGATGCATCTAGAAGTATGTTCGCTGGCTTAATATCGCAGTGTATGATGCATTTGCGATAGCCCTGATGGAAGTAGGACAATCCTCTAGCAACTCCTAGGGCTATCTGATATCTGATGTTCCAATTTAGGACGACAACATTTGCATTGCTCTTTTTAAAAAGATGACCATCAAGAGATAGATTTAACATGTGTCCATACACAAGTAATCTGTGATCACCTTCGCAGCAGAAACCAATCAATTTGACCAGGTTCATGTGTTGGATCAGTCCAATTGAGCTCACCTCGGCCCTGAATTGCTTCTCTCCTTGACGGGCACCATCTAGCCTTTTCACTGCTATACTAGTCGAGTCATTTAAGACTCGTTTGTATACAGAACCAAAACCACCTCCTCCAAGCTTTTCTGAGAAGCTTTTAGTAGCACGAACCAAGTGAGTGTATCTGAAGGCTACAATTCCACCCAAACTACATGGATTGTCATATGTAGGTAAACCACACCACTTGAATTTGTTCCTCCAAATCAGTAACAATAGCATGAGAATTAGTAACCCAAAGCCAATAATACTTGGAGCAGTAACAACTCTGATGTTTTTTTTGGAACCTGTCAGCAAATCTTTGGTGGCAAGGCGGAGGTAAAGAACATCTTCAGAATTATTTTCAATGCCATCATTCAGATTTACACTAGGCAATTCCCCATGCCAGACAGAGCATCTGGTATTGTTATAGGAATAAGCAGTGCAGGAGCAAGAACCACGACATGCTTCTTCGCCATTTGCTCTGAGTGGTAGCAACATCTATAATTTGTGGGTTGTAGGGCAATGCAACTTGAGCAATGGGGTGGAACATGTCTGTTGAACTTGTCATGTTTTTGTTGTTACCACTAGTGTTGCAATGTAACCGTGTGTTTCTGATGCACCCTCCTGTTCGATCCTCAAACTCCCAATCATGCGGTGACTTATGGGAGAAGCTCTCCATACAGTCACAGGATGGATGCGCAATGCCATTGCAGACCGTGAAAGGTCCGCATGTAGCAGGCGGGCTGCAGGGATCGGCAGGCTCGGAATATATGGTTTCCCAAAGCTGGTTGGCTTGTGACCAAATATTCAGCTTAATCTGACCACAGATGTCTAGTGAGACAAATATGGAAGACGATGTAACATCCAGTAAAGTGTATGTGTAGTACTCCTCCTGGTTGTTATTGACATATGTTAGGTTAATCAAACCTTTGGTTCGAGGATCTAAATCTAGAAGTGACTTGAGCATTGGTATCAAAGATGATGATCCCGAGGTTGCATAAGTCAGATACTTTACAGAGGGGTTGTTGCGGCGCTTGAGGACGATCCTGCTGGTGTCTTCTAGTTCCATGTTGTATGAGCCAAGACCCAGATCAATGTTGCGGCTGACCTTATTCCGGCCCAACCTGGTGCCAGGAAGCCCGACATCTGTTGGGTAGTCGAAGCTCTGCCACTGCAGTAGGTCAGATGATGGGCTATCTGTGACTTTGAGGGCAAGGTTTCCGGTGTTCAAGAGAACAACAACACTAGTGGTGGTGTTTATGCTACTGGCTTGTGTCCTATTCACATTATGAGTGGACCAAACAAGGGATTCAGTGACAGCATCAGTACGGTTTGTGAAAATGACAAGATTGCCGTCACTTGAGAATTTGAGCTTTGTTGAGTTGATGTTGGGATGGGCGATGGGCTCCACCCGATTCGCAACCCACACAACAGTAAAAACCGGGGTCTTATTGAACCATATGCCAAGGTACCAGCTGGAGCCGGTGGAGTTCTGGGACTTACTGACGGTGCTCGTTGCTGGCTGGAAGAAGTCGAGTGCGAACTTGCCATTTGTCGATACGAGCTTGTCGCCCAAGGCAAGCACTTAGCTACCAGTGAGGGCATGGGCGGAGACAGGCCCCAGGCAGCCCAGGCGGCGGCCTGGGGTGTGCGCCCATCTCCTTCGTGGCCTGGCCCAATTCGCCTGGGGCGTAAGGCACTGAGGCCCATCTGCTTCGTTCGCTGGCACCCGCTGCAGCGCTTTGATGGGCCGGCCCGCAATGGAAAAGACAACAAACAGAAATCACCAAAAAAAAACCGTAGTTGCTTCAGGAATCGAACCTGCACTAGCTTAGATGACCACCACACAGATTGGGCGCCTGTGATTTTCATTGCGCTAACAGTACATGAACTAGTATGACCGCGCTATTTATTTATCATTTATTTTATTTCACTTTCATAAAATCATAAATTTAAAGACATTCATCGACATTCAGACAAAAGTTCACAAACATCAAAAAAGTTCATCGATTTTGAGAAATAGTTCACAAACAGGCCAATGGGTTCATCGATTATGAGAAATACTCCCTCCGTCCCAAAATAAGTGACTCCACTTTGTACTAGCTTTAGTACAAAGTTAGTACAAAGTTGGGCCACTTATTTTGGGAAAGAGGAAGTAGTTCACAAACAGGCCAATAGTTCCCAAACAGACATTCATTGATTATGAGAAATACTGATGATGATTTACTGTAATGCACTGTTAGATAAAGATGGAACATGGCAGCATAGTCCAATTTTGACTACTTTGAATGGGTTCACTTTTATCAAATAGGAGGATGTCTTCTACACAGTACTTCCTATGTCAGTCATTCTTCCAAGTTTATTTAGAGAGGTAGTAGAAACAGGCCAATGGGTCATTACAAACGATCCAGCTAATCTACTTGCTTCAAATATTTGCGGTACTGATCTATATGTATGCTACATATTGTCCTTTGATTTGTCTTACTACTTTATTAGTTGACCCATCATGGAACAAATGTTGCCACTGAATATTATGTTTAGTTTCTTATTAGTTATGCAACATAGATTCACCTTTGCATACCTTGAAACTAGAGTTTTTTAGGGGTAGTTTTTAGCTCTTAAGTTTCTCGCCTGGGGCGTCAGCCAATCCTAGCTCCGCCGCTGAGTGAGGGTACTGCTTGCAGGTGCAGAAGAGCAGCAGCGAGGAGTGTGTGAGAGGAGAAGCCCAAGAACTAATATGTAGAGGGCATGCATGGGGAAGAGTGATATAGACTGGCACATGAAGAAGAAGAAAGAAAGGATGCGTATATAGACTGGCACATGAAGCAATGATATGCTCAGCGCGGAATGTCACTACGATCTATTGGGACCAATCAAATTCAGATTAGGACAGCACTGACCCAATTCAAGGGGTGTGAATGTGAATGTGCTCCACTCCTATTCATTGGAAGAATAAATGGACTGGGACAAATCAAATTTAGATTAGGAAGGCATGTGCAGCTGACGACTGTCTCATGCGCAATTTCATTACGATCCATTTGGGACCAACTAAATTCAGTCTAGGACAGCAGCGGCTCAATTCAGATGAGGGATGCAGATTGGGACCACGAAAACTACGCTGTGTGCTAAACTAGAGAAAGTAACCCTAAACCCTAACCTGGGTTAAGTCAGTCATGAATTAGGCTTCCACAATGGCTGCCGTGGGCCATGGGCAAGTCAATCATGGGGCTTCCACCAAGCGTAACAGGAAAGCGGAATGTTGCACTATGACAGTAACCAACAAATATATCCTCATGGCAGTCAACAGGTCAGTCAACAAGGCAGTGGCCTAAATGATCATGGCATTTTGACCTAAACCAACCCACAAGGTATGTATGTATGTATGTATTATGTATGTATGTATAGGACATTGTGACGCCCGGATATTTAAGCTACAGTAACCTCTGCTAATGATACCATGTCACCACGATTACTATTGTTAATCTCGTGAAGTTTCAAATCCTGTTCGAATTCAAAATTCAGAATCAAGTCAAATTATAGAAGTTTTCAAATGTCAAAACTAAAATGCTCATAATGTTGCAAATATTCCATGACCAATTTTGGTGCTGAACCAATCTTTTTATAAAGTTGTTTAATGCCCTTTAATAATTAAAGCAGTGGCTAAAATATTAAATTAAATGCTTTTAGAATTATAAAAAATGCTAAACTATTTTATTTAAACCTCAAACTAATTGTGACATTGGTATAATTAGTAACACCAATTTAGGTATTGTTCATATATTTTTATGAAACTAAATTGCTATTAAAAAGTGTTGTAAATAAATTAAAGAAAATAAAACACAGCAAAATAAAAGGAAATGATCCCCCCCCACTGGGCCGACTGGCCAGCTAGCCACCACGCCCCCCCTAGGCCTTGACCCACCTGGGACGGCCCAACCCCCTGAACCGGTTGCCTCCCCCTCCTACCTGTTCCTCGGACTCGGCCGCTACGGGGCGCTCCCGCCCGCGATCGGCACCGCACCACCTCGTCGACGACGCAGGAGAGGATAAGGCCTCCCCGCGTCCCCTCGAGCTCTCCCCCTGCTCCACTCCACCACACACCACTTCCCTCTCTCTCCCTTTGCCTAGCCCCTCGCCCAGATCCACCTCTCCCCCCTCTGTCGATCTGGAGGAAGGACCGGCGCGCCTGTCGCCGTCCGCCTCGCCTCGACGTGGCCACCGCCCTCCCTGCGCCATGCCGACGTGCCCATGAGCTCCACCTCGTCCTCCGCTCCTTCTCCGTCGAACCACGGGACCCGAAGCGCTCCACAATGCCGAAGACAGCATCGTCTTCCACCTTCGGACGCGTCGGAGCTCGCCGTCGACCCGCGCCGCCCCGAGCACCTCGAGCCGTCCCCGGGCCTTCTCTGCAACGGTCGTGAGCCCTCGATCCTCCTCCCTCTCTCCCCGGCCTTTCCTCGTAGCCGTAGCTCGCCCCCGACGCACTCGCGCTTTCGCCGCTGCGGTCGAGCTCGCCGGCATGGCCCCTGTGGCCGTAGCCGCACCCGATCCCGCTTGCGTGCTCCGTACCTCCGGCCGCAGCCAACGTACGCGCTCGCTCACCCTCACTACCCGGGTCCGTCCCAACGCGCCGCGTCCACCCCTGCGCCCGCCGTGCGTGTGTCCCCCTGCTGCTGCTCTGGTGGCCTACTACTGCTGCTGCCATCTGCCCCTCTTCGCCCACTCCAGCCACCACGGCCCCTTCGGCCTTCGGCCGCCGCAAATCCCAGCCGCGGCCCCGCTTCCCCCTGGCCGGCGCACCGCCGTGCCCCGGCGGCCTTCGTCCGCCGCGCCCGTGCGTTCGGGCATGCGCCCATGCCCCGCCCCAGCGCCCGATAGTCCGTGCCTGTTTTGGCCTATGGGCCACTGCCCAGTAGGCCCTACCGGCTTCATTTTCTTAAAAAAAGAGCTTTAAAAAATGTATATAAAAATATTAATTAATTAATTAATTAATTAGGTTTAATTAAACTAATTACTTGCTTAGTCTAATTAACTAACTGGTTAATCAAATGGGCCTATGACAGAGGGCCCCACCCCCCTTTTGACCAGTCAAGAGTTGACTGGTCAACTGGGTACCCCCTGGCCCACCTGTCAGCCTCTGGGTACAGTTCTATGTACCCTGTGCTAGGTGCGTTTAGCATTTTAGCAATTTTTTCTGAATTAATAATGATTTCAGGAGTTGTTTAAATCTTTGAAAAATCATAGAAAATAATCGGTAACTCGGATGAAAAAGTTTTCTACATGAAAGTTGCTCAGAACGATGAGACGAATCCGGATACGCGGTCCGTTCGCCCGCCACACATCCCTATCATAGCAAACGTCGAATCTTTCCCCTCCGGTTCATCTGCCTGACAGATGTCCGGAACCGGGAAAACTTTCCCGGACGTTTCCCCCTTCGCCAGTATCGCCTAACACTGTGTTAGAACACGTCTAGCTCTGTCTGTTGTCCTGTTATGCAGTTGCCTGCTATGTATTTACTGTTTCTTCCCCCTCTTCTCTCCGGTAGACCCCGAGACCGATGCTGATGTCCCTATGATCGACTACGTCGACGACGACCCTCCTTCTTGTCTGAGCAACCAGGCAAGCCCCTCCTTTGATCATCCCGATATCGCCCATTCTATACTCGCATGCTTGCATTAGATTTTGCTACTGTTATTGTTTGCTCCTATTCTGATGCATAGCCTGCTTTTGTACCTGCTTATTGTTACCTACCTGCTTATCCTAAACTGCTTAGTATAGGTTGGCTAGTGATCCATCAGTGACCCTGCCTTGTCCTTGTTGCCCCTGCTTCATCATCGACGCCTCGATCGACGTGATCAACGACCAGAGCCCAACACCTCACATCACATCACGCCCCTTTAGTTGCTCGACTATGCAGAGCTACTATCGAGTGCCGAGGGTGATCCCTCATAACGCACTCCTGATGATAATTCTGTAGTGTAGCTATTCGGTCGTGGTCATCGAGGGTGATTTCCTCTTTCACCATTTCCGATACGGCTCTGTTGTTCAACACCTCAAGTGTGAACCTTGAGGGTGGTCCCTCTTAGGTTCACCTTGATGATTACATTGAGTGGAATCCTCCGGGGGTGATTCCTCGGGTTTTCCCCTTGATGTTTGGACACACGGTTACCTTGACTTTACTTGAGACCTTGGTGAAAGTCGGGCGGCCCGGAGAGCACCCGCAAGATAATGATGTGGCACGGCCGGGCATTCTAAGCCCTTGTCGTAAGTCCACGAGACGAGGCGACGGGGTCACTTTCGATCGTGAGTCTCTGCTCATCTCCGCAAGCTAATAATACACTATGGTTTGGGTATTTGTTCTGAGTTGGCCTCTGGCCTTTACGCACTAACCGCCACGCGAGAATAGATATGGGCCTCGATGTCGCAGTATCAGCCGAAGCTTTGTCAGACGTCCAGTTCAGCAGTGCGGCACGGTCGGATCGTGCTGGCCATCCGAGGCGGTGCTGGTATCCACCCTGCTCGCAATGACCCTGAATGCTGCGGGCGATGGGCCCAAGACCTTGGAGTGCTTAGGATGTAGACCGGTGGGGACCTCTCTGCTGAGCTTAGGTAGGGTTGCGACGTGTTGATCTTCCGAGGGCAGGCATTGACCCCAAAAAGGTGTCTCCGGCCAGAGTGATCGAGCGTGTTGGGTAACGTGGTGCACCCCTGCAGGGAAGATATATATTCGAATACCGTGTCCACGGTAATGGACGTTCAAACTTATATCCTGATCTTATACAACTATGAATGGATACTTGAGATATGTGGCTCCGGGATTGCTTTCTCGCAGGGAGTCGAGGAAGGATCTCTAGGCATTAATGTTACAACATGCTTGTTAATTATAAACTGCTTTTCTTTACTCTTCTACATGCTGCAAGATGCTCGGAGCTGCGTGAAGATGCTAGTCTTCGATAGGCTAGGTCTCCCCCCTATTCTGGCATTCTGCAGTTCAGTCCACATATACAAACCTTCCATTTGATACCAGTGCATACTTCGTGTAGATCTGATGCTTGCGAGTACTTTGGATGAGTACTCACGGTTGCTTTGCTACCCCTTTCCCCCCTTCTTTCTTCTTTCCGGTTGATGCAACCAGATGGTGGATCCCTAGAGCCAGATGCCACTGCTGATGGATGCTGCTACGTGAAGACCGCCGACGACCAGGAGTAGTTAGGAGGTCCCAGGCAGGAGGCCTTGCCTCTTAGATTGTTGTTGCTTTTGTGCTAGCCTTCTTAAGGCACCCCTTGTTTAACTTATGTCTGTACTCAGATATTGTTGCTTCCGCTGACTCTTTTGTATCGTGCTATGTATTCGAGCTCTCGAGGCCCCTGACTTGTAATATAAAGCTTGTATTATTTTATTTGTGTCTAGAGTTGTGTTGTGATATCTTCCCGTGAGTCCCTAATCTTGATCGTACACATTTGCGTGTATGATTAGTGTACGATTGAATCAGGGGCGTCACAAGTTGGTATCAGAGCCGACTGCCTGTAGTATCCCCCTTTCCAACTCCTTGGCCGAAGTTGAGTCTAGTCTTTGAAAAACTGATTTACTAACATGGTTGTGTGGCTTACGGGCCCACATCGCCAATTGGGTGGTATTAGGATCTTTTATTCCTCGTCTATACTCTGGGACTCTGATCTCTCTTCTATTCGGGTTAAATGATTTTGTTAACTCTAACTCTAGGATCTCGTAAATACTTCCTCCCGGAGAGCCCTTCACTCCAGATGATGGCTTGGTGCACCAGAAGATTCTGAAGATACTCTCCGGTACTTTTCCGAGAACCTTGTACCCTTCGTCGTTGCAATCCCTACCACCGATAAATCCTTATGCGTAACTACCTATGTTGTTGTTCATACCTTCATCCCCAGTTGCTCTTGTTATTACAAGATGTCCTGAAATATTCTTCGATGTTCCGAGAATTCTTTATACTTACTGCCCTGCAGTTCCTTGCCGCATGAATATCCCCTAGGGATAATTACTCGTGCTTGCCAAGTATTCGTTCATTCAAATTTGTTCATGTGATTCACAAGATACTTTGGAATACCATCCGATCTTCCGATAGTCCTCTCCAGCTATTGCTATGCTAATATTTATCTGCTTGCAGTATGGTTACTTCCATATGTCTGGCAATACTCATTAGCATCCTTTGTCATCATAATTTCGAGCATTTGATTCGATTCGTTTGCGAATGCTCGCGATCATCGGTCCTATTTAAAATTCTCCCCTTGGTTCAGATGTCACTCCGGACTTGAGCTGGTGTTCGACAAATCAAACCTTGTTTGATTGTCGATCTATAGCTATCGAACTTACTTGTCTTTGATCATAGCCTCTACTTTTGATTCCCCGATTTGGAAACCATAATTCCTTTGCAATTGAGCTTTGAATTAGTCAGTTGTTTCTGTAACCTGACCTCCTTGCATTCTTTCTTCTTCTGGTTGAGTACCGATACTCACATCAGATCCATTGTGGACCTCCAGGTCCTTTGTTGGGTTTTATCTGAAAGCATCCTTCATATTCAGTAACCTCTTGTGAGCCTTTCCTCGGATACACAATGCCTTTGGTAAATTGTATCCCCACTCCCGTCAACCATACACTGCTTCCGGGCTTGAGTTATTCACTTGTGAAGTTTGTGGTATGTGTTCCTAAGATGCCCCGATGGGTTGAACCTATGCCTTCCACAATCTGTGTGAACCCGGAAACTTCTACGGGCCATACTCTACTAGTGTTATGCTAGATAAAATCTGAACACTATGTGTCGTGGAATTAACACGTCAGATGTCCTTAGTGTGAGGACTTAGTCGCGAGGCCAACGCATCTATGTGGTAGCTTGAGAGGGGTTGAGTGGAATCGAGAGACACAACACAAGACAAGGGTTTAGACAGCTTCGGGCCCCGGGAAACATCATCCGGTAAAAACCCTACATGCTGTTTGAGGCTAGATCTCATTATCATCACGAGGGAGTCGCCGTAAACCGGCTCTCCTCTAGTTGTGTCTAGCCCTAGAGATTGTTTCTTGCTTGTCCCCCTTTGGGGTGCCCTGCCCCTCCTTATATAAGTTAGAGGGGCGGGTTACATGTGGAGTCCTTTTAGGATTAGGACTAGTCTCCCTTCTAATACAAACCGGATACAAGTCCGGGTCTTCCTTGTAAAGTAAATATTCCTCATGCCTTTTCTCTTAAACCGGCCCACTATAGCGTGATCCGGACTTCCATAAACCGCCCGTTGGGCCACCGGGTCTTGTCGCTCCTCTGACCCGCCTGCCGGATTACCAATGAATCATAAACCGCCATGTCCAAGTGGGTTGCCAGTGAATCGCCAAACTCTAGCCGGGTCATCATCCGGCGGTTTATACCGCGGGGTATATCCCCGACATTAGCCCCCAGTTTAATTTGGATTCATCCATGTTAAACTGATCTGCAACATAAATACAAGAACAAATTTGTCGGGTTGTGCTCTGGTTTAAATATTCTTGTAGACCGGCACTTGATCATCCTTGAATCCTTGTCATTTCTTCCTTCTGAAAAATCCGGTTTAACAAGCCAGCTTCATAATTGATTTGCTTGTAGAAGATATTTTTAAATAAAGAATCCATTTGAATTGGCCTTCAATGCTCTGACTTGACAAAATATTAGTCTCTGAAATATTCAACTGATATCCAGCCGGCTTGAAGATGTAAAACTTGCCGGTTTATGATTACCACCATTGTCGGGTTATAAAAACTGATGATTCCGGGTCATGATTGTTGCCAATGCCAGTTCATGATTACTGATGATGTCGGGTTATGATTGTTGCAAACACCGGTTCAATCTGGTTTGCTCAAAACAGAGTCTGGGAAATATTTCTTCGATAATATTATAATACCTGTAGCCCCCAAGTCTTTAGTAGAACAAAGTGATGGCTTAAGACTTGCTTCAACATGAATATTGCCACTTAAGAAGAAATCCATGTTGTTCATCCCAGTCACTTAGTAAAAACTGAATACTCCATATTATGTAGCTCCCAAGTGCTGGGTTGTCATGCTTGCAGCAACCTGGGACTTGTAATTGTCTTATACTCATAAAAACTTCAACTAGTGTAGCCCCCAAGGGCCGGGTCATTATGCAATAATGAGCAGGTACTTTGTAAATATAATCATGTAGATTAGCAATGATGTGTAGCCCTCAAGGGCCGACTCAGTAAGATAATATTGAGCTGGGACTTTGATATATACTTCAATGAAAATAACATCATATGATGTAACCCCCATCATGGGGCTTGAATTCACGTCCACAAGGTTAACAGCCTTGTGCTTTACCAACTGAGCAGTGGACCCTTCAATATAATGAATAAAAAGCTTTGTACCTTGAATTTGTTTGACAGGAGTAATTGGTAGCATTATAATGTGATGAGTCGGGTCTTCAATAAGATGAATAAAGAATGACTTTGCATTAGCCCCAAGTGTCATGGTGCATGCTTGCAGCGACATGAGACTTGCATATTTGATGTAATCTCAACTTAAATAATGTAGCCCACAAGTGCCGAGTTGTAAGCCTGCAGCAACTCGGGACTATTCCTTCAATTGTAGAATAAAAATCATATCCATTGATAATATGATAGCCACTGTGCTAAAGCGACTTTGAAAACCTTAATCATAATACTGGTTATTGATAACCATAATAGAAATCCAGCCATGTTGGCTATTTGAATAATATACCCAATGATTTATAAGCGCATAATTCCAATGGCGCAATCCAAATCTTGAGTATGATAACTCCCCTCATATTTTGCCGGGTTTGTAATAAAACCGTGTCGTAGATTAAGTCATACTGGGTGATGATTCACGCCAGATGATCCGGGCTGTTGACAGGGAGTCAATGCCAAGCCGGGTTAAGAAACTCCGGTTTAAAATTAAGGTCTGTCAACGTGTAGTTGAAAACCAAGCCGGTTTAAAGAATACCGGGCTAAGAAGATGACTGATCAAGCCAAGAAACTCCGGTTAAGAAACTCCGGTTTAAAATTAAGGTCTGTCAACGTGTAGTTGAAAACCAAGCCGGTTTAAAGAATACCGGGCTAAGAAGATGACTGATCAAGCCAAGAAAATCGGTTTAACATAAAACTCAGCCAAATCTCAAATGAAACCGTGTAGTCGAGGCTTTTTGGGGGCTGCCAGGCCCAAATTCGAGGCTTTTTGTGGCCTGCCAGGCCACTGAGTTGAACCATTTAACAAAGCCTTTTAAGATAGACCTCCAACTAACCAATCACCGTTTTAACTTTGACAAGTGCAGGGTCTCAAGGAGAGTAACTGTGAAACGTTCGGAGGGCCGTGCCAGGATGACCCGGATAGGAGTGTCGTACTTGATGAAGGCAGGTTAACCCGGGGTTTTAGGTAAATGTACTAGGCTTCCAAGCCGTGGGTCGATACCCAGTTACAAGGGTCCGTTCAAACTCCTGTGTATTTGACACAAGGAGCCCCCAAGTAACGTGATGAGATGTGCTCATTGGGTGCCTATGTTTGAGCTGTGCATGGCAACAAACTCTCTTTGGCCCCTTGGGTGTGAAGCTCCCAAGCTTTGTTGTGGCGTGATAGCCGGATTAATGGACAGGAGTTCGCCTTGCAAGCAGAAGCCCCCATGTGATATATTTCTGAGCTGTGCTCGCCGGGTGCCTATGTTTGAGTTGTGCTGTGCAACAAACTCTCTTTGGCCCCTGATGTCTTGATAGCCGCATCAAGAGGGTTGTAACGCCATGTTCTCTTTGGTGAATACACCTATGTTTAAACTGGAAGCCCCCAAGTAATCATATGAAGATGAGCCTTAAGGCAGGATACCCATGTTTGAACCGCGCGTCAGGGCAGCAGGTCCTCTTCGGCAACCTTTAACTTTTTGCAAGAGAGAAATTCTTCTTGAACCGGGATTTTGAACCGGATATTGAGAGCTTCAAAGCTTTGCCGGAGATAGCTTTCCCTTGAACCGGATTGTAAACCGGAATCTTCATTTTTAGCCGGAAATTTTCTGACAACCTTTAAACTCAAAACTTGCGAGAAGTTAATTCCTTCTTAAACCGGAAATTCTTAAACCGGATTTGAGAGCTTCAGAGCTTTGTGGGAGATAGATTTCCCCTTGAACCGAATTTTGAACCGGATTTGAGAGCTTCAAAGTGTTGTGATAGATAAATTTTGCTTGAACCGAATTATAAACCGGATATTTGGAGAGCTTTAATGAGACTGACCTCCCTTGAGCCGGATTTTTAAACCGGATATTTGAGAGCTTCAACGCTTTATGAGAGAAAGATGTCTCTTGAACAGGATCTTGAACCGGAATCCTTTCTGATGACCCGGAACTTCTTCATTGAGCCGGGATTTATAACCGCCATATGCTTCTAAGCCGGTAATTTTCTAACGGCCTTTAAATTTTCATGAAGATAACAGTAGCCTCTGGGACCGGGTTATCCTTCCCTCCATCGTCCTGGGGTTCTTAAATTTGCTAAAATTGGCAAGATTTGCTGAGTCATGTCACCGTAGCCCCCGAGTCTCAAAGATGACTCGAGGAGTTGGCTTGAGACTCTTCCATATTTGACCGTGATATAAACCGGCATAACTTGTATATCATTGGTGTTGACAGCATGATGTGAATTCACAGAAGATTGAGATGATTGCGGCGGGTTATAAATGATCCTGTATGAACCGTGTCAGCAACTCGGCCAATGATTCCTTTCAACTGGCGATTTGAAGTTAACCAAACTATAGTGGTGGTGACTTGTGCACCTGCCTATTGAGCCACCCAGCGTATACGGCGGTTGATGATAATTTGCCTCCAATTTGAAAGAAAACCGGGCTACCCAAGCTGTGACTTGCTTCATACTCAATGAACACCTCATGCAGACAGGCGCGACCCGGTGTGTTGATGTAAACCAGGCCACGAGAGGCGGACGGAAAAGATGACCTCAGCATCAGAGGTGGCTCAAACAGATGAACCGGCCGCGATGTTGTAAACCGGCGCGGACGGGCGAGTCAACCACGTCGTTTTGATGCAGTGAACAAATTTTCCTGCATCAACAATGTCGCAGACCAAGGCAAAGATAAACCGCTCTTTGACAAAAAATAATATATACCAATAAAATATATTTTAGATGGATATCACCTGATGTGCCAGGCCGGAAATAATCTGCCATGAAATTGATGATCGCTAGGTAAGGTTGAAGTTGCTCACGGGTGAACCGGCCGCGGCGTGGTAAACCGGTGCGGACGGGTGAGTCGGCCGCGATGTTTGTAAGCCTGCACGGACAGCGAGCCGTCCACGGTGTTGTAAGCCGGCGCAGACACGTGAACCGGCCGTGAGAGGCAGACGGACGCAGGTGCGGCCACGGAAACGTGTGTCGCGAGGACGGTTTGCAAGCAAAAGGGAACTGCAGCGGCGGGTCACCAAGGCCGCGGACGTGGAGGTGTGGCCGGTTTTGAGGTCGCGGCGACGGAAACGGCAACTCCAAGGCGTTAGCGCTCAGTGAAGCAGCAGCTCACAGGCAGTGACTGTGGTCAGGGCGGCTTGCGGCGGTGGAGTGGCGACTTGCACAAATAATGCCGGCGCACACCCTTTATGTGACACCTTTGTAATGAATATTGATCCTGCGAGAAAATATCACAAACCAAAGTAATCGTTTTCGAACCACTTAACCCGTGCTGATAAAATATATGAAACAGATAGCACCTGGTTTGAGGGAGTCTCAGTGCATGTTTTTGCTGCGTACTGATTTTTGATGTGACGGTTTGTCCCTTGTAACCACGTGAGAGCTTTTCTTGGAGGTCTTGCTGTACCACTGTGCGTAGCACTTTGTTTCTTGGATTTAACTGATCTCCACGCAGGAAAAGGTAGCAGTAGTAGCAGTAACGGCCGTCGGGGCACGGCTCAAGGTACTGTTGTGAATCTCATTGGTCTTGAACCAAGATTTGGCCAGAGTGACTGGATTTTATCTCCCTTGAAGCGTAATTAATTTGTGCCTGTTATTGGAGACAATATTTCCAAAAAGGTCTCATATAAATCAGGTGAGACCCGCCCTGATGAATGACATGTGGCATTCACAAATCACAAAGCATCTAATCTCTCCCCCCCTGATTTCAGGTGGGGGTGGGATGGATGCTTTGTGATTTGTGAATGCCACATGTCATCCATCAGGATGGGTCTCACCTGCTAATCCGTGAGACCTGGTCTCATAGAATTTTTTTCCCGTGAGTACTAGTACAGATCTTGTCGGTCCTTTATAGCAGTATAAGTAGTAGTCCATATGGCCGATGGATATGACTCGGAAATAGCACCAGAAGTGATGACAAAAACCTCGGGATTCGGTGTGCTTGGTGAAAACATGTTGCAATAGGAGACCATGGTTTCGGCGACTTGATCCTAGCATTGATGGATCACCGACACCTCCTCAACTTGCAGCGGCGACAGTGCAGTCGGCACAACCTTATTTTTTTTGATAATTTTTTTTTCAGACTATAAACTTGGACCGGTAACATACAGCTCGGCGTCGGCGAATCCATATCGTGGTCATTGACTTTCCAATCATAACTGTCTTCGTTCCTGGTCTTGGCCCTTGGAAGATCCGCAGCAGCAAATACCATCGATCGTAAATATGGACTGATGACCTTGGAGTTGATATAGTTTTTTTCAAAACCGGCTCTTCTTTATCCGGTCAACTGCACGCTTCTCGATCCCTGGAAAATCCCTCCAAGAACTCAACACCACCGTGCGCAGGCCCCATAGTGGGCGCCAACTGTCGTGGAATTAACACGTCAGATGTCCTTAGTGTGAGGACTTAGTCGCGAGGCCAACGCATCTATGTGGTAGCTTGAGAGGGGTTGAGTGGAATCGAGAGACGCAACACAAGACAAGGGTTTAGACAACTTCGGGCCCCGGGAAACATCATCCGGTAAAAACCCTACATGCTGTTTGAGGCTAGATCTCATTATCATCACGAGGGAATCGTCGTAAACCGGCTCTCCTCTAGTTGTGTCTAGCCCTAGAGATTGTTTCTTGCTTGTCCCCCTTTGGGGTGCCCTGCCCCTCCTTATATAAGTTAGAGGGGCGGGTTACATGTGGAGTCCTTTTAGGATTAGGACTAGTCTCCCTTCTAATACAAACCGGATACAAGTCCGAGTCTTCCTTGTAAAGTAAATATTCCTCACGCCTTTTCTCTTAAACCGGCCCACTATAGCGTGATCCGGCCTTCCATAAACCGCCCGTTGGGCCACCGGGTCTTGTCGCTCCTCTGACCCGCCTGCCGGATTACCAATGAATCACAAACTGCCATGTCCAAGTGGGTTGCCAGTGAATCGCCAAACTCTAGCCGGGTCATTATCCGGCGGTTTATACCGCGGGGTATATCCCCGACACTATGGCTTTGTCGAAACTGAGAAGTGAATGGGAGGTTGTGCATTAGAGAAGTGGGAGTCAACCTTGAACTTTGAGTTCATGCCCATGGACCCGATGTGGAACTTATCATGGAAGCTTCTTGTTATAATAATAATCCCCTTGTGATAAGTCCATCTGTTATCTATATTTGGTCCTTTGCAACTGTGGTTTCGACCATATTGTTCTTCTTTGATCCAATTTCTCGGACAAGTTAAGGTACTAGTCTTCTTCAGATCGTTTCACCTGTTCAACCTCTACATTAATATACCTTTGAGTATTACCCTTTGGTATCTCTAGAATATCATGGAACTACATAACTTCTTATGAGTTCTTGATCAACTATTATTTCTCGCCGATTCCAATTTTCCACGGTTCTGAGTATTTAGACACTCGAGAACACCGATAACTGATTCGAGTCTACACTTTCCTTTCCATTGTTTTGATCAACCTTTCTTGTAACCTATCATACTTGAGCAGTGATAATTCCCTGCTTATGTAAACACCTCGGTGTACATTCTCTGTCAGTAAGACCTCGTTGCTATTGTTGATGACATTCCGGTAGCCACTGATGGACGAGAACTTTGCCTATTGGTCCGCCTCATTCAACGAGCAGGAAAATGGTTCTCTTCGTCCCTCTCCCTTGGTACCAACGTTGTTGCCAACATAACTAACAGGCTATCCTCTGACCTGCCTTGCTATCATGACCATGCATATGTTAGCGTCCTTCCTTCCTTTAACCCACATGGTGGGCCCATAACCACAGTTCCATAGGATCAAAACCTGACTCTCCGGTACATCTCCGTCTTCCAAAATTGTTCCTCACGCTTGGCTTCGTATGTAATTCACGAGCCATCTTCTTGTGATCTGTTCTGCTATCAAATGCAATACTTATTTTCGATGCACTGAACCCCTTTCACACTCTGTTTCAGACATTAAACGATTGTTCATCCACTTGAAGCTTCTTATTGCACCTTCTAGCCTTGATCTCAATGACTTTTGAATTTCAACTCGAGAGATGCCTCTATGCCATGTCGCGAGATAGCCCCCAGGTACCTATCTTGTGTTGAGCCCCGTCCTTTTTGAATCTTCCCCCCTACTACACCCCTTAAATCTCGGGATGAGATTTCTTGTAGTGGAGGAGAATTGTGACGCCCTGATATTTAAGCTACAGTAACATCTGCTAATGATACCATGTCACCACGATTACTGTTGTTAATCTCGTGAAGTTTCAAATCCTGTTCGAATTCAAAATTCAGAATCAAGTCAAATTATAGAAGTTTTCAAATGTCAAAACTAAAATGCTCATAATGTTGCAAATATTCCATGACCAATTTTGGTGCTAAACCAATATTTTTATAAAGTGGTTTAATGCCCTTTAATAATTAAAGCAGTGGCTAAAATATTAAATTAAATGCTTTTAGAATTATAAAAAATGCTAAACTATTTTATTTAAAACTCAAACTAATTGTGACATTGGTATAATTAGTAACACCAATTTAGGTATTGTTCATATATTTTTATGAAACTAAATTGCTATTAAAAAATACTGTAAATAAATTAAAGAAAATAAAACACAGCAAAATAAAAGGAAAAGATCCCCCCCACTGGGCCGACTGGCCCAGCTAACCACCACGCCCCCCTAGCCTTGACCCACCTGGGACGGCCCAACTCCCTGCACCGGTTGCCTCCCCCTCCTACCTGTTCCTCGGACTTGGCCGCTATAGGGTGCTCCCGCCCGCGGTCGGCACCGCACCACCTCGTCGACGACGCAGGAGAGGATAAGGCCTCCCTCGTCCCCTCGAGCTCTCCCCCTGCTCCACTCCACCGCACACCACTTCCCTCTCTCTCCCTTCGCCTAGCCCCTCGCCCAGATCCACCTCTCCCCCCTCTGTCGATCTGGAGGAAGGACCGGCGCACCTGTCGCCGTCCGCCTCGCCTCGACGTGGCCACCGCCCTCCCTGCGCCAAGCCGACGTGCCCATGAGCTCCACCTCATCCTCCGCTTCTTCTCCGTCGAACCACAGGACCCAAAGCGCTCCACAACGCCGACGATAGCATCGTCTTCCACCTTCGGACGCGTCGGAGCTCGCCGTCGACCCGCGCTGCGCCGAGCACCTCGAGTCGTCCCCGGGCCTTCTCTGCAACGGTCGTGAGCCCTCGATCCTCCTCCCTCTCCCCCCGGCCTTTCCTCGTAGCCGTAGCTCGCCCCCGACGCACTCGCGCTTCCATCGCTGCGGTCGAGGTCGCCGACATGGCCCCTGTGGCCGCAACCGCACCCGATCCCGCTTGCGTGCTCCGTACCTCCGGCCACAGCCAACGTACACGCTCGCTCACCCCCACTGCCCGGGTCCGTCCCGACGCGCCGCGTCCACCCCTGCGCCCGCCGTGCGTGTGTCCCGCTGCTGTTGCTTTGGTGGCCTACTACTGCTGCTGCCATCTGCCCCTCTATAGGACCTTGAAGTATGTCTAGAGGGGGGGTGATTAGACTACTTGACCAATTAAAAACTTAACCTTTTCCCAATTTTAGAGTTTGACAGATTTTAGCATCTTTGGACAAGTCAAGCAATCATCACACAAATCAAGCAAGCATGCAAAGAGTATATAGGCAGCGGAAATTAAAGCATGCAACTTGCAAGAAAGTAAAGGGAAGGGTTTGGAGGATTCAAACGCAGTTGGAGACACGGATGTTTTTGGCATGGTTCCGATAGGTGGTGCTATCGTACATCCATGTTGATGGAGACTTCAACCCACGAAGGGTAACGGTTGCGCGAGTCCACGGAGGGCTCCACCCACGAAGGGTCCACGAAGAAGCAACCTTGTCTATCCCACCATGGCCGTCGCCCACGAAGGACTTGCCTCACTAGCGGTAGATCTTCACAAAGTAGGCGATCTCCTTGCCCTTACAAACTCCTTGGTTCAACTCCACAATCTTTGTCGGAGGCTCCCAAGTGACACCTAGCCAATCTAGGAGACACCACTCTCCAAGAAGTAACAAATGGTGCGTTGATGATGAACTCCTTGCTCTTGTGCTTCAAATGATAGTCTCCCCAACACTCAACTCTCTCTCATAGGATTTGGATCTGGTGGAAAGAAGATTTGAGTGGAAAGCAACTTCGGGAAGGCTAGAGATCAAGATTCATATGGTAGGAATGGAATATCTTGGCCTCAACACATGAGTAGGTGGTTCTCTCTCAGAACTGGTAAGTTGGAAGTGTAGGTTTGTTCTGATGGCTCTCTCTACGAATGAAGAGGAGGTGGAGGGGTATATATAGCCTCCACACAAAATCTAACCATTACACACAATTTACCAATCTCGATGGGACCGAATCAATAAACTCGGTCAGACCGATTTAGTAAACCTAGTGACCGTTAGGATTTTTGGTGGGACCGACATGCAACTCGGTAGGACCGATATGGTTAGGGTTAGGGCATAACGTAATCTCGGTGAGACCGATTACACAAACTTGGTAGGACCGATTTTGGTAATTAGCTAACCAGAGAGTTGGTCAGGTAAACTCGGTGGGACCGATTTGCTCTTTTCGGTGAGACCAAAATGTTACAAAAGGGAAACAGAGAGTTTACATTGCGATCTCGGTGGGACCGATCGCTCACTTCGGTTAGACCGAAATGTTACGAAGGGAAACAGAGAGATTACAATCCCATCTCGGTGAGACCGAGATCCCTATCGGTGAGACCGATTTTCCTAGGGTTTGTGGCAGTGGCTATGACATCTGAACTCGGTGGCGCCGAATAGAAAGAATCGGTGTGACTGATTTTGGCTGTAGGTTTAGGTCATATGTGGATGTGAGAAGGTAGTTGAGGGTTTTGGAGCATATCACTAAGCACATGAAGCAAGAGGCTCATTAAGCAACACCTCATCCCTCCTTGATAGTATTGGCTTTTCCTATAGACTCAATGTGATCTTGGATGACTGAAATATAAAATGAAGAGTCTTGAGCTTTTGAGCTTGAGCCAATCCTTTGTCCTTGATATTTTGAGGGATCCACTTTCATCATCCATGCCATGCCATTCATTGAGCTTTCCTGAAATATATGTCTTGGAATAGGATTAGCTCAATGAGCTATATGTTGTTATGAATTACCAAAACCACCTAGGGATAGTTGCACTTTCAATCTCCCCCTTTTGGTAATTGATGACAACATATAGATCAAAGCTTCGACATATGATAATAAGATTGAAAAACATCGTCGCTTTGAGAAGTATGTGATAAGCAAGAGCTCCCCCTAAATTTGTGCATAGTTTAAGATTTGCTTTGGACTGCAAATGCACAAGGAATTAGGCTCATGGGTTACTCTTCCATGTCACATACAGCTTGGTGGAGCGCTCAAAATAATAAAGATTGAATACATGCACTCATCACCAAGCAAAGTGAATGATCATATAAGGATAAGTAAGATAATAACATATAATCAAGCATAAGTGTAGCTTATGATCAAACACATGTTCATCAATGTCTCACAGGTAATGCATAGTATCTCAAGCAATCAAAAGCAAACATGTTTAACCAAGAAGACAAGAGAGAACAAAAAACAGCAAATCTCTCTCTCGAAGCCTATGATCTATACATTTTTCTCCCCCTTTGGCAACAAGTTACCAAAAAGTTCATAGAAAATGCATAGTGCTAGATCGTCTCTCAGGCTTGGTCTTCAGTTGGTGGTGGTGTCCGGATAACTCCAAGAATGAAGGCTTCAGTTGATGTAGAGGGAGCTGGAGGAGTTGGTGCTGGAGCTGGTTGCCCTGGAGCTGTAGGAGCTATAGCTGGTGCAGATGATGTAGCTCTTGTGTCTGACACAGGCACTGTAGCTGACCTCTGAGCTCTAGGCACTCTGGCAAATGCATCTGTGGTTGTCTTGCCCTTCCTCTCCTGCATGTCATCCTGCAGCTGCTCCACAACTGACTGAATCTCAATTACTTTGATATCAAGATCATAGAATTTTTGTTCCATGATCCTTTCCAGGATCTCCTGATTTTGAGTTAGGGTGGCCAACCCCTTCTCAATTCTCAGTGTTGATGCTATCAAGTAACCAAGCTGCTCCTGTTTGTTCTTCAAGAAATACTCAGATTCCTCCTCTTGAGTTGGCATCTTGGCAGCCTTCTCTTTCCTTGCTTTCTCCTTCTTTTCTTGAGCATGCACTGATGATGGATCATTCTCATTCATGACAACTTGATTGTCCTCAAAGTCTGGATAGAGAGGAAAATGTTCCTTATCCAACTGATACTTTCCTGTGCCCATCTTTGAGTTTATCAACTCCTGAATCTGTGGGGCATATCCACAACTTCTCTTTTGATCTGCTGCAGTCCTCTTAATGGTTTCTACCATAAGGCTCATGACCTTGAATTTTTGGGGCACATCAAAAATGTGAATCATGTTAATTGCATGCCCTCTTATCATGTTGTGGTCACCTGATTTGGGCAAAAGAGTGTGCCTTAAGATCCAGTTGATCGTAGGCAGCCCTGACAGAAGAAAATGGACTGACCCAAATGAGAAAGTCTCAAGGGCTTTGTCTGGGATCTCTTTGTACATATGTGACATAGAATTGTGTCCCATCTTCTTCTTGGCATATATATCCAAATCATCTTCACTCTCTTTTGGGGCATTGATCAGTTTTGCCCATTCCTCTATGGTTGACTGATATCTTGTTCCTTCAGACATCCAAACTATCCTGCCATCTGGATAGAAGTGTGCTGTGGAGTAGAATTGCATAATGAGTTCATCATTCCAATTGGTGAGCTTCTGCCCAACAAAGTCTGCAACTCCACAAGCAATGAAACTGTCTTGCACTCCAGGATAGTGTTCTTCATTTTCCTTTATGTAGGTCCAGTCGACCCATCTCATATCACACACTATAGGCTTCTTGTCCAACAAGATTGTCTCATAGAAGTCCTACTGCTCCTTGGTGTGGAACCTGTAATCTACAACAGTCCTTCTCCTGGTGGCATATGGATCAGACAATCTCCATAGCCTCAACCCTGAGTCTTTCCTGATCTTCATGTTCTCAGCCACAGGATGAGCATCATTGTGGTATGGAATCTTGGGTTTGAGCTTTCTTAGGACCTGCCCTTCTTCATCTTCCTCGGCAGCAACCTCAGGCATTGGGGCTTTGTTCTTCTCAGCTGCTGGTATACTCCTGGTATTTCTCTTTGGTGCAATCTTGGGCTTGGGGGCATCTTTGGGTGCTTCTTTGGGCTTTGATGTTGCAGCCCTGACTTTATTGCATCACCCATAAGCTTCTGTGCCTTTGGTGCTGGTGCAGCAACCTCTTCTTCCTCTTCCATCATGGAAGGTTGACCAACAACTCTGGCCATGGTCTTCTTGACCCTTTCCTTCCTTTTCTTTCCTTCTATAGTTGGCTCTTCA
This sequence comes from Triticum dicoccoides, assembly GCF_002162155.2. NCBI lineage: Eukaryota > Viridiplantae > Streptophyta > Magnoliopsida > Poales > Poaceae > Triticum > Triticum dicoccoides. The sequence continues at coordinate 11,409,402 of NC_041381.1, forward strand.
GGCATCTCAGGTTCTTGAGTTGATCCTCTGGGTTTAGACATTGGTTGTCTCCCTGCTGGCCTTTTGATTTTCATGCCTGGCTTTACTGCAGTTGAACTGAGCACCTTCTTGAGCACTACCTTCTTGGAAGTAGCCTCATCTTCTGCTGCCACATAGTCCTCATCCTCTGAGTCTGAGGTTCTCTTCCTTCTAGCTCTTGTGGCTGCTTTGGGCAAGTTGCTTGGAGTGCTTCTGCTCCCTTCATCTGAAGTGCTTTAGGGACTAGTGCCCTCACTCATGTGAATCTGCTCTTCCTCCCTGTTCTGACTGTCACTAAGGTCTGACATGTTGCAAATCACTGACTGCTGACCCTGTGAATAGTTATAGTTGAGACAGAGTGGATGAGCATCACAAAATGCAGAGATTTTTGCAAAAGAATGATTTAAAAACTTAGTTTTAGTTTCCACAGAAAGCATTTCGGATCTACCGATTTTCAAACTCGGTGATACCGAAGCAGTTTTGGAACCTAAACTAGTGATCTCGGTCAGACTGAGTCACAGTTCGGTGGCACCGAGACTGCTAGGGTTTCAAAAAGTTCTAAAATCGGTCACACCGATTTGTAATTCTCGGTCAGACAGAGACTTACTAGTGCAATGGCGTTAGCCAAATCGGTGGGACCAAGTTTTTCAACTCGGTGGGTCCGAGATGGTTTCGGCGGAAACCTAACCCTAAATTTTCGAATCACATCTATTCTAAGGATCACATTGGCTGGATAGGAATGTTTCAATCGTGGCAAGATGCATTACGAACACAATGTGCTGAGAATCAGATGAGGAAAGCACTGTGATTGAGTTCATACCCTACTTCGGCGGTGAACTCTCTACGGCGGCAACGGCAAAGAAGAAATCCGTTGACAGCGGCGGAGACCAGTGACAGGAGGCGGCTGGCGACGAAGTCGACGATCCGTAGACCTAGTAGGTAGAGCGAGCTACGCGCGGGCGAAGGGGTTTGGAGGAATTTCCAAATTTTTGCCCGTGTCTTTATATAGCCCGACACTGTCGGTGTGACCGAGTTGAACAACTCGGTGGCACCGAGATGCATAATTGTTAATAGTTACAGCAACTTGGTATGACCGAAAAGTTCATATCGGTTGCACCGAGATTGAAAACCTAGATGGACTTAGTGATCTCGGTGGGACCGAAATGGAGGAATCGGTCAGACCGAGAATCACAAAGAAGTTTTGGAAGTTTAAGTCTATCACGAACCGGGGACTCCGAGTGCTCCTCACACAGAGTGGTTCGAATCTGACTTGATCAAATTTTGTGATGTAGCATGAATAGAGTTTGAGACGAGAAAAGCATAGATAGCTAGAGAAGGTTCTTAGGCATTCTTGTCCATCCACTTGGTCAAAGAAAAAGGAAACCAATCAATCAAAACAACAAGGGGATGTCCTCGAATGAGTAAAATATGCAACCAGCATGCTCACACAATAAAGTGACAAATTAAATATGTGGCAAAGCATGCACAACCAATTCTAGCATCTATCAAACAATTGGCGATGACTAGGTCATCTATATATGAGTATATTGACTTAGGAGTCAAATGAGAATATTTGATCATAGGTCATACTCATCATTTAAGCTCAAGTGGGGTTACCACTTTTACATAATGCACTGATGTGTTCACATCATTAGAGTTGCTTTGACTCAATTCTTAGAGTTAAGCTCCCCCTAGATGTGAGATCCCCCCTTAGAGGGATGAACTAACCTTGGGTTTTGTCGATGGTGACTTCATGTAGGTGTTGAAGATGTGGATGCTCAATGTTGATGTAGATCTTTTGGAGCAATCCTTTGGAGTGAGTTGCACTTTCAATACCTACACGGGTTAGTCCCACAAGGAACAAAACAAGAATATACATAGACATAGAGTGATGCACACACAAGATGATGTCCATGAAATCATTTGGTTACCTTGTCCCTTGCCTTACCAACATGAGGGTTTGTGACTCCTTGAACTAGTGCAAGATGTGGAGGTTGATTGCACTTGTTCTTGCCATAAAGATATGAGTGAAGAATGTTGGCGGAGTCACCCTCAAGAACTCTCTAGTTCTTCTTCTTTGGGATCCACATCATCTTGATGGGAATCCTTGGAGTTGTAGTTGTACTTGATGAAGTAAAACTTGACGTAGTCTTGGGAACCCACTTGACCAAGGCCTTAGGTGCTTCTTCAAATGCATCAATCTTCTCTTGAAGCTTGTCCTTGCCTTTATGGTCTTGTGGTGGAAGATCATCTTGAGCTTGTGTTCCCTTGAAAAAGTAGGATCATACTTCTCTTGTTGAGGAACAAACTTCGTCTTGGGGTATTGATCTTCTTCCCACTCAACTCCATTGGCATTGAACTTTCGTTCAAAACCAACACCTTGATTCTTTCGGTGCCTTCCTTGCTTGCGTACAATTTCCTCGAATTGCTTACTCCCGACAAGGCTCTTGTATACACCTTTCTCTATAATTCCCTTCAATAAGCTATTTTCTTTCTCAAGTGTAACTTGGCTAAGAGAATCATTAGTGGAATCAAGAGAACTACTAGAAGCAAAAAATTTGGATTTAGCATAGTTATTGTTACTACTAGAGGAAGAATCTTTCTTGTTCTTGTTACTAGACTTGACTTGAGGCATGTAAGTAGATAAGAGTAAACGCTTGACAATATAAGAAGAACTTTTCTTGCGAAGATCATCATTGATTGCCTTTAAGAACTCATGCTCTTGCTCAAGATTGAGCTTTTCAAAGCGTAACTTCTCATGAGCCCTTAAAAGTTCTCGATGATTTTCGAAGATAGTCTCATGAGCTAACTTAAGAGTGTTTAGTTCTTTAGTTAGAAGCTCAATCTTCTCCTTATCATTGTCATTCGTTTTATCTTGTTTAGCATGATTAATTGACGTTTCATCATAGTATTCATCACTAGATTTTTCAATAAGTAAATCATCATCACCTAGCAAGTCATCTTCATCACTATTGAAATCAACATACTCGGGATGTGTTACCTTTGGACCTTTGGCCATGAAGCATCTTCCAATTCCTTCATTTGGTGAGTCAAATATGTCGTAGGAGTTGGTTGAAACAAGTGCTAGACCGGCAACACCTTCATCTTGAGTATGTTCAGAGTCGGAGTGATAGCTTCTCTCGGAGTGATGTTCAGATTCGGAACTGGATACCCATTCACCAACATGAGCTTGATGTCTTCGTCTTGTGTAGCTCTTTGATGACTTGTCCTTCCTTTTCGAATCTTTGCTTCTCTGTGAGGGTCTTCGTTCATAACGATCATCTCTACTCCTTCTCTCTCTTGGTGGTGATTCTTCTCTTCTACTTCTTCTTTTTGGAGAATCTTCTCTTCTTTTGTAGGGTGATGTACACTCATTGGAATAGTGTCCGGGTCTCCCACAATTGTAGCAGTTGCGCTCTCAACTGGAAGATCTTTTGTCATTGTAGGACCTTGACTTAGAGCTTCTTTCTTTGCTTCTAATCTTGTAGAATTTGTTGAAATTTTTCACCATTAAGCTCAATTCTTCATTGAAGGTTTGTTTCTCACTTGATGATGTGGGGGCTTCACATGAGGCTTTGTAAGCACCACTTGACTTGTTGTGAAGTTCCTCCTTATCGTTGAGTGACATCTCATGAGCAACAATTCTACCAATGATCTCCGTTGGCTTGAGATTCTTGTAATTGGGCATCATTTGAATCAATGTGCACACGGTATCATATTTTCCATCCAATGCTCTTAGGATCTTCTTGATGATGAATCTGTCGGTCATCTCTTCACTCCCTAAGCCGGCAATCTCATTTGTGATAAGAGCAAGCCTAGAGTACATTTCAGCGACACCTTCGCCATCCTTCATTTTGAACTTGTCAAGCTGACTTTGGAGCACATCCAACTTGGGTTCCTTGACGGAGTCGGTACCTTCATGCATATCAATCAAAGTGTCCCAAATTTCCTTTGCATTCTCAAGACGGCTGATTTTGTTGAATTCTTCATGGCACAATCCGTTGAAGATGACATCACAAGCTTGAGCGTTGTATTGCAGCATCTTTAATTCTTCCGCATTAGCTTCACGGTTCGGCTCTCTCCCATCAAAGAATTCACCTTGCAAGCCAATACAAATAATAGCCCAAACGGCGGGGTTATGTCCGAGAATATGCATTTTCATCTTATGCTTCCCACTAGGAAAATTAGTTCCATCAAAGTAAGGACCTCTATGGTGATAATTTCCCTCGCTAGACGCCATACTCTCCTAGGTTGTGAAACCAAGGCTATGACCACCAAAAGCTATGGAAATCAAAGCAAATGGAGACCAAGGCTCTGATACCACTTGTAGGACCTTGAAGTATGTCTAGAGGGGGGTGATTAGACTACTTGACCAATTAAAAACTTAACCTTTTCCCAATTTTAGAGTTTGACAGATTTTAGCATCTTTGGACAAGTCAAGCAATCATCACACAAATCAAGCAAGCATGCAAATAGTATATAGGCAGCGGAAATTAAAGCATACAACTTGCAAGAAAGTAAAGGAAAGGGTTTGGAGGATTCAAACGCAGTTGGAGACACGGATGTTTTTGGCGTGGTTCCGATAGGTGGTGCTATCGTACATCCACATTGATGTAGACTTCAACCCACGAAGGGTAACGGTTGCGCGAGTCCACAGAGGGCTCCACCCACGAAGGGTCCACGAAGAAGCAACCTTGTCTATCCCACCATGGCCGTCGCCCACGAACGACTTGCCTCACTAGCGGTAGATCTTCACGAAGTAGGCGATCTCCTTGCCCTTACAAACTCCTTGGTTCAACTCCACAATCTTTGTCGGAGGCTCCGAAGTGACACCTAGCCAATCTAGGAGACACCACTCTCCAAGAAGTAAAAAATGGTGCGTTGATGATGAACTCCTTGCTCTTGTGCTTCAAATGATAGTCTCCCCAACACTCAACTCTCTCTCATAGGATTTCGATCTGGTGGAAAGAAGATTTGAGTGGAAAGCAACTTGGGGAAGGCTAGAGATCAAGATTCATATGGTAGGAATGGAATATCTTGGCCTCAACACATGAGTAGGTGGTTCTCTCTCTGAAATGGTAAGTTGGAAGTGTAGGTTTGTTCTGATGGCTCTCTCTACGAATGAAGAGGAGGTGGAGGGGTATATATAGCCTCCACACAAAATCTAACCGTTACACACAATTTACCAATCTCGGTGGGACCGAATCAATAAACTCGGTCAGACCGATTTAGTAAACCTAGTGACCGTTAGGATTTTCAGTGGGACAGACATGCAACTCGGTAGGACCTATATGGTTAGGGTTAGGGCATAACGTAATCTCGGTGAGACCGATTACACAAAATCGGTAGGATCGATTTTGGTAATTAGCTAACCAGAGAGTTGGTCAGGTAAACTCGGTGGGACCGATTTGCTCTTTTCGGTGAGACCGAAATGTTACAAAAGGGAAACAGAGAGTTTACATTGCGATCTCGGTGGGACCGATCGCTCACTTCGGTTAGACCGAAACATTACGAAGGGAAACAGAGAGATTACAATCCCATCTCGGTGAGACCGAGATCCCTATCGGTGAGACCGATTTGCCTAGGGTTTGTGGCAGTGGCTATGACATCTGAACTCGGTGGCGCCGGATAGAAAGAATCGGTGTGACCGATTTTGGCTTTAGGTTTAGGTCATATGTGGATGTGAGAAGGTAGTTGAGGGTTTTGGAGCATATCACTAAGCACATGAAGCAAGAGGCTCATTAAGCAACACCTCATCCCTCCTTGATAGTATTGGCTTTTCCTATAGACTCAATGTGATCTTGGATGACTGAAATATAAAATGAAGAGTCTTGAGCTTTTGAGCTTGAGCCAATCCTTTGTCCTTGATATTTTGAGGGATCCACTTTCATCATCCATGCCATGCCATTCATTTAGCTTTCCTGAAATATATGTCTTGGAATAGCATTAGCTCAATGAGCTATATGTTGTTATGAATTACCAAAACCACCTAGGGATAGTTGCACTTTCACCCTCGCCGCCCACTCTAGCCACCACGGCCCCTTCGGCCTCCGGCCGCCGCAAGTCCCAGTCGCGGCCCCGCTTCCCCCTGGCCGGTGCCCTGCCGCGCCACGGCGGCCTTCGTCCGCCGCGCCCGTGCATTCGGGCATGCGCCCGTGCCCCGCCCCAGCGCCCGATAGCCCGTGCCTATTTTGGCCTATGGGCCACTGCCCAGTAGGCCCCACCGGCTTCCTTTTCTTAAAAAAAGAGCTTTAAAAAATGTATATAAAAATAATAATTAATTAATTAGGTTTAATTAAACTAATTACTTGCTTAGTCTAATTAACTAACTGGTTAATCAAATGGGCCTATGACAGAGGGCCCCACCCCCCTTTTGACCAGTCAAGAGTTGACTGGTCAACTGGGTACCCCCTGGCCCACCTGTCAGCTACTGGGTACAGTTCTGTGTACCCTGTGCTGGGTGCGCTTAGCATTTTAGCAATTTTTTCCGAATTAATAATGATTTCAGGAGTTGTTTAAATCTTTGAAAAATCATAGAAAATAATCCGTAACTCGGATGAAAAAGTTTTCTACATGAAAGTTGCTCAGAACGACGAGGCGAATCCGGATACACGGTCTGTTCGCCCGCCACACATCCCTATCATAGCAAACGTCGAACCTTTCCCCTCCGGTTCATATGCCTGACAGACGTCCGGAACCGGGAAAATTTTCCTGGACGTTTCCCCCTTCGCCAGTATCGCCTAACGCTGCATTAGAACACGTCTAGCTCTGTGTGTTGTCCTGTTATGCACTTGCCTGCTATGTATTTACTTTTTCTTCCCCCTCTTCTCTCCGGTAGACCCCGAGACCGATGCTGATGTCCCTATGATCGACTACGTCGACGACGACCCTCCTTCTTGTCTGAGCAACCAGGCAAGCCCCCCCTTTGATCATCCCGATATCGCCCATTCTATACTCGCATGCTGGCATTAGATTTTGCTACTGTTATTGTTTGCTCCTATTCTGATGCATAGCCTGCTTTTGTACCTGCTTATTGTTACCTACCTGCTTATCCTAAACTGCTTAGTATAGGTTGGCTAGTGATCCAGCAGTGACCCCCACTTGTCCTTGTTGCCCCTGCTTCATCATCAATGCCTCGATCGACGTGATCGACGACCAGAGCCCGACACCTCACATCACATCACGCCCCTTTAGTTGCTCGACTATGCAGAGCTACTATCGAGTGCCGAGGGTGATCCTCATAACGCACTCCTGATGATAATTCTGTAGTGTAGCTATTCGGTCGTGGTCATCGAGGATGATTTCCTCTTTCACCATTTCCGATACGGCTCTGTCGTTCAACACCTCAAGTGTGAACCTCGAGGGTGGTCCCTCTTATGTTCACCTTGATGATTACATTGAGTGGAATCCTCCGGGGGTGATTCCTCGGGTTTTCCCCTTGATGTTTGGACACAGGTTACCTTGACTTTACTTGAGACCTTGGTGAAAGTCGGGCGGGCCCGGAGAGCACCCGCAAGATAATGACGTGGCACGACCGGGCATTCTGAGCCCTTGTCATAAGTCCAAGAGACGGGGCGACGGGGTCACTTTCGATCGTGAGTCTTTGCTCGTCTCTGCAAGCTAATAATACACTATGGTTTGGGTATTTGTTCTGAGTTGGCCTCTGGCCTTTACGCACTAACCACCACGCGAGAATAGATATGGGCCTCGACGTTGCAGTATCAGCCGAAGCTTTGTCAGACGTCCAGTTCAGCAGTGCGGCACGGTCGGATCGTGCTGGCCATCCGAGGCGGTGCCGGTATCCACCCTGCTCGGAACGACCCGGAGTGTTGCGGGCGATGGGCCCAAGACCACGGAGTGCTTAGGATGTAGACCGGCGGGGACCTCTCTGCTGAGCCTAGGTAGGGCTGCGACGTGTTGATCTTCCGAGGGCGGGCATTGACCCCAGAAAGGTGTGTCCGGCCAGAGTGATCGAGCGTGTTGGGTAACGTGGTGCATCCCTGCAGGGAAGATATATATTCGAATACCGTGTCCACGGTAATGGACGTTCAGACTTATATCCTGATCTTATACAACTACGAATGGATACTTGAGATATGTGGCTCCAGGATTGCTTTCTCGCAGGGAGTCGAGGAAGGATCTCTGGGCATTAATGTTACAACATGCTTGTTAATTATAAACTGTTTTTCTTTACTCTTCTACATGCTGCAAGATGCTCGGAGCTGCGTGAAGATGCTAGTCTTCGATAGGCTAGGTCTCCCCCCCCCCTATTCTGGCATTCTGCAGTTCAGTCCACATATACAAACCTTCCATTTGATACCAGTGCATACTTAGTATAGATCTGATGCTTGCGAGTACTTTGGATGAGTACTCACGGTTGCTTTGCTACCCCTTTCCCCCCTTCTTTCTTATTTCCGGTTGATGCAACCAGATGGTGGATCCCTAGAGCCAGATGCCACCGCCGATGGATGCTGCTACGTGAAGACCGTCGACGACCAGGAGTAGTTAGGAGGTCCCAGGCAGGAGGTCTTGCCTCTTCGATCGTTGTTGCTTTTGTGCTAGCCTTCTTAAGGCACCCTTTGTTTAACTTATGTCTGTACTCAGATATTGTTGCTTCCGCTGACTCTTTTGTATCGAGCTATGTATTCGAGCTCTCGAGACCACTGGCTTGTAATATAAAGCTTGTATTATTTTATTTGTGTCTAGAATTGTGTTGTGATATCTTCCCGTGAGTCCCTGATCTTGATCGTACACATTTGCGTGTATGATTAGTGTACGATTGAATCGGGGGCGTCACAGACATCGCCGATGTACATGCTCTTACCTTCCCCAGCGACGGTGCTCCATCTCCTCTACAAAAGCATATGTCGGTGATTTCTACCTCCGCCGCACTCTCATTGTGGCCACATTCTTCTCCCTCCTCTCACTCTCGCCATCATTTGAGTTAATATAGCTAGGCATGATGGCATTTGCCTAAAAAATAACATGTCCCTAATCAGTTCCATTTATTTCTGTAATAGAATAAAGTGCAATAATAGGGAGAAAGATGTCGCTCTTCTCTTGAAGACTACGAGGTTCATGCCTTTAGTTGGTTGATTTTGCTTCATAATGATAATCCTTTTGTTTTATTGTATTGACCGCCTTTGGAAAGTATTTATTTTCCTTCAAGGTATTTAAAATTACCATTTTTAATATATTTATCCTAATTTAATTTTGACTTGAAGTGCTCTTATCCATAGGTGCATAATGTGTTAATTTATGTTGATTGGACACAAGCTTCGTTAACCTTTAGATTTTTTATTAGGTTAGCAGCGCATGCGTGTTTTAATCACCACAGACTATACTTTTTTTATCTTCTTCGGTAGGACTAGTTGTAAACTGTGGATTGAAGCACAAAGCACGACTGACCGGGCAAAGAAGGAACCGATATCGCTCAAAAATAATCCAGGACTGGAAAATAGGGGTGAAGGAGAACATCTGAAACTGTCGCTCAATCGAATTGTAAGTTTGCTGATATATTCTCTCCTTTATGTTGAAGTTGCTCCCCATCTCACGTCTCGAATTGGCCAATTATATTTTTAATTAGATTAGCTTTAAAGTTGCTCCAGGATCTCAAGCTAATGCGGAACCAGGTGTCTAAGATGATGGATACGCGCCAATGTCAGTTTTATCTGGAGTTCGATCTTATTTAATGGACCAGTTCATGAGTAAACTGCCTAATCAAAAAAGAAGTTGAACTTAGCCTCGTTCTTGTAACATATTTTCTCTTTTCCTTTTTTTTCTCTCGGTTGCGCCAAATTCTTCAATCAATTCAATAAAAGTTCGGTGCAGGTTGGCTTCCCCTGCCATGGTTCCGGTCAAACAAAAAAAGATTGCAAACTTTGCTACAAAGTTTTCTTGCTCGGTGTATTTATGCAGTTCTGCCTTGCTTACCATATATAATCATCCACATCACTGCTCCAAATTTGCTGAATCAAGAATCAGTAACATTGACGGACTACAAATTATTATTACATCGAAGTTGCAGCATCAGATGACTGATTCTCTTAGGGCTGCGAGTAGTCTTGGCATCAGAGAACCATCGAGAACCCGGACCACTTCACTCATCGTCAGGAGATCAAACTCGTCGTTTTCCGCTTCACTCAGAGAACCCAAACCACTTCACTTATCGTTGGCAGATCAAACTCATTGTTCTCTGGGTGAAAACTCTAGTCTGTCTGTTTGGACTCGGCAGCGGCGTCGCTTCGCGTCGTCACCCTCTTGGGGGCGTTGTCGTGGTGCTCAGGTTCTTTGGTCCGGCCCAGGCTAGGTATCTGGCTTGTTCTTCATGTTTACTTTTGATGTGCTTAATTTGTAAGTGGGTCTCCCCACTATATTGTATCGCTCAGCCATGTACTCTGTTTGTTGGTGCTTTATATATAAAGCGGGGCCAAAGCTTGTTTCGAGATTGTTTTCCACTTCAGTCACAGAAACGTTATATTTGCAACTAGGCAGACATACTTTTGCGCAGCTTCAAGGGCGTTTAAGTTTGAGCATTCTGGCATTTCCCAGACATGTTTGACATGCTCCCTTTTCCTTTCTTTCCCTGCAAAAAACAGACACTCGAGAACTGTTGCTGGGATATCGCAAGCAGTCATGGTGGTATCTCGAAGATGGCGAAACAGACCGTGTCCGTTGGCAAATCGGTCAAGATGGACGGCTTCGAAGGAGAGTTCAGGGAAACCATCCTTAGACTATGTATAAGCAGCAGCAGATGGAGCAAGATCCCAGACTACTGTCTGTTCAGCTCTCCAATCGCAAGTGGCGAATTCGGTTGGGCAATGGGCTGCAGGTTCAGGGCCGGCTTGGTTCTGGGAGGCAATGTTCAGATGAACGGCAGCAGTAACAAGACCTGAAGCTTGAAGAAATGTAAAGCAAGACCTGAAGAAATGTAATACTCCCTCCGGTTCGAAATACTCGTCGCGCTGGTCAATTTGCAAAAACACCCACCCCTTTATTCCGACACAACCCGCGATCCTCGCCGCTGCTCTCGCCCCCTCCCGTGACTCTGCTTGCTCCGCCGCGCCATCGTCGGCCTCCGTGCAGCTCGCCCGCGCCTTCCTCCCGCTCCCTCCTCCCTGCGTAGCTCCTCCGCCCCCTTCTCTACGCAGCTCGCCCGCTCCCTCCTCCGGCTTACTCCTCTGCGTAGCTCCCCCTCTCACTCCATTGGGAAAAATGGCATCTTTCTCCTCTGCAGAACACAGCGCCGCCTAGCACTTCGCCATGGACGCGCTCAGCTTCGTGGTACCGCGGATCCTCCTCTTCGCTGTCACCCACGGCTCCGGGGTGTTCATAGTGCCCTGCCGCATCCCGCAAGGGCTCCGGGGTGGCTGGAGATCTGTGGCGGTGGAGGGGATCGTGCTGTCACCTCGCCGGACGGCTACAAGAAGGTCACCATATGAAGACCGCCTTCTTCATCACCGCTCTAGGTACTGCCAATTTTCATCATGGAAAAGTTTTTCTGCAATTTCTGCAATTTTGTACAGAGTAGTGGGGTACAGTAGCTCTTTTTTGGCCTGAAAGAGCATCAACCATGGCTGCAATTTTGTCTGTACTGTGTAGATTGCTACAGCGAACATGTGTAGATTTTCTGCAATTTAAATCTATGTGCAGATTGACCTCCAGCTGACATCACTATGGTTAATGTTCAGTTCATCTAGATGAATTGGGTCTAACTTTGTGGTTTCACATCTGGGTATTGGAGCATATGCAACCTTGAATTTTTGGGCATTACCAACGCAATCATATGATGTTCTGATCATTACATCACTGTGTAGATTTTGACTCAAAATTTCTGCAATTTTCCATGGAGTAGTACTGCAGAGAACTGGACTAATTTTCTGTAATTTTCCACGGAGTAGTTCTACAGAGAACAGGAATAATTTTCCATGGTGCTATGGTGCTTTGTGGTGCAAAATGAACAGTACAATTAACCTTACTCCTTCAAATATTTTCTACTCTGTAAACAACAACATAATGTTGGAGTATGTAAAGAAAAATGAAACAGAGGGAGTTGTGTTTGCAACACACTTGTAGTACTCCATTTATTTAACTCCACTAGAGGGCAATTAAGGCCAACAAGCATGTAAGGAGTAATTCTTGTCCAAACATGTTATTGGAGTAATTCTTGTCCAAATTTTTCTTTTTTCTTTTTCTGCTCCTCCTTTATCTTCAATTAATCCAAATTATTCCAGTTAATCCAAATTAACAATTAACAACACTCCTACTCTTAATAAAAGAGAGAAAGAGAATTCAGTAAGCTTTTTTACTCCATTGACATACAAATTAACAAAATATGATTATACATGAATATATTCTGTGGTTACATGCAATTAACAGCACATTAACAAATAATCATTAACAATTACTCCCTCTTTCATCTTTCATGTGTTTGCTTCTCCTTTAGTGACCCTCTATAATGTCCAATGTTTTCCAATATAGCTCAGCATCGAATCTTAGATTGATATGTAGCATCCCCTCCCTCTCCATCCTATCTTTGTTCATGTGCGGGATCTTGTATCCTGTACCTCCCTCAACTCTCATAACCTCAATCAGGACTGACTGTAAGGTTATAAACACTCTCGCCAGTTTGTGCACTTCATACCTATCATATGCTTCTTCAACTGATTCTATCAGTTCCTTGATGTTGTTTGGTGCACTTTCAAGCGTCAAGGACTGAATTGAGCTGAAGAAGCAAAGATCCAGGACATTCATATCAGGTGAATTTGCAGGCTGCTGCATCAACCTGATATCCAGTTCTGATTCTGCTACGGCAGCTAGAAAATCTGAATCATCTGGAGGAACATGTGTTCTTGCGTTATCTTGCTGGATGTAGATGGTTCGATTGTCTTCGGGCCACTGTACTTCAATGGCTGGAATGACCTTTTCACATAGGTATTCCCTCATCACATTCCTAGTAACTGTGACCGACTTTAGTTCCTTAGTCCCTTTGAGTCTGTTCTTGGAATCCTTTTTTGCTGGAGTTTCTTTGATGAAGGCCCATACTCCTATCTTGCCATCAAATGTTACATTTCCTTGATCATCAAATCGTGGCCTCGCAACTGCTGTTAAGAACATGACCTTGCCGATACTATTCTTGTTTTGAACAGTGCGCACCGGATCTGGTTCTTCTTCATGGAGGTAATAGGTTCTGTTCCTTTTCGTCATATCAAACCATTTCTCGTCGATGTGAACTATGTTCTGCATATCAATGAAAGAGGGCATTGCATCTGCTATTGTTGTTTGATCAATCATTGAAATGCAAAACTTGAGCCTTGATAGCTTGTTTTCTGGTTTCAGAGTGGGCTTCAGACTGTTTGTGTGTTTCCTTATCTTTCCCCATTTGAACCTTCTCCGCAAGGTAGAATATGGTACATCCAGAGACCTAGCGAGTGCCCTCAGTGTAGACCTTTTGTTGAGGGGAATTGAAGGTATCCTCGAGAGATCAAGGTCTGCCCTCTTTCTACCACATCTCCGCTTCCTTTTATTAGACACATTGATCTCTTCTCCTCTTGCAAGCTGGGCATTTGCCTCCTTCCATATTCTTTCAACGGTTCTGACACTTGTGTTCAGCAGACCAGCTACACGTTCTTTGTCTCTCTTGTCAATTTCTCCATCCCTGCTAAGTGCTTTTAGTGCAATATATGCTGCAAATTTGTGAGTGTCTGGTAGATCTGGTTTTGCCCGTGGTATACATACATCTTCCTCTCCTTCAGGCATATGTACATCTTCCTCTTCTTCAGACATATGTACATCTTCCTCTCCTCCAGGTGGAGTGCTATTCAGATCTGGGAGCACCATAGTGTTGTACCTCTGCTCTCTGTTCTGATTCAGGTCCTCAACATGTTCTCACCTGATCATGACAATAAGCATTCATTTAAAAAAGCATGACAGTAAGCATGAAAATAAGCAAGTTACTCTTGTATCTGTACTGCTTTATTTTGTTTTGGCAGTAGATCATCAACCATATATTCCTTTTGTATGCTTTATGTTTCAGTCAGGGGTATTGCTTTATTCACTGTCTAACTAATTACTGTTTCACTGTTATAGGAACTCAGTTAACAACATGTTATTGGAACTACTCCAAGAACAGAACAGAATGGCATGTTAATGTCAGTTAACAACATGTTATTACTTCCAAGAACAAAACAGCAAAACAAAAGGTACTCCTACTGTTGACACTTTGACAACAATACTCCTTAGCATCTTATTACTTCTTGGTGAAATTTACATCTTATTATTTTTTGCTGTCAATACAGTGACACCAGTATAATAAACAAAAATCAGCCAAAAAGAGAAGCCTACATTGTTTTTACTTTCTCCTATTGTCTACTGTCTATGCTTACTCCTACTGTCTACACTGAATTTTTGGGTGTGCTCTACTTTGATGTACACTATTCAACAATATATACAGTAGAGTAATTACTGTCTACTGAAAATGGAGTAAGTGTGATCTTCAGAGTGTGCTAACCTAGTATCTGTAGGTTTTGATTTGCTTGCAGATTTGTGAGTGTGATCTTCAGAGTGTGATTTGACAGTCTTCAGAGTGTGATCACCATTTCCTTGATGAACACAACAGAGAGGAACCAGTTGACAGGAACATCAAAGGATCAAGAGGACAGTAGCCGCTGCCCGCTGCGTCGAGAGGATCAATAGGAGCAGCAGATTAATCACAGGTATCGAGCAACAGAACCAAGCTGTAGTACTTACTCTCTTTTTGTGATTGCTTATGGGGGATGTGAGTACTTACTCTCTTTTTGTGATTGCTTATGGGGGACGTGAAAATTTCAGTTCAAATCGCTCCAGCCTTGTGGTATTTAGAGCACAAATTCACGCCAAGAGGAGCAGATGATCAATTCGAGTTGTCGGAGCTATGAACGCCGGAGCAGCGGCGAAGGGTAAGGGAGCTGCGGACGCGGAGCAGCGGCAGAGGGTTAAGGAGCTGCGGACGGCGGAGCAGCGGCGGACCTTGGGCTCTCGATTGGAGCGGAGGGTGGCGCCGGCGAGGGACCTGCGGCCGGCGGGGAAGGATGTCGATGTTGCGGCGGAGGGTGAGGGAGCTGCGGACGGCGGAGCAGCGCAGCAACGGCAGACCTCGGTGACGGAGCTCTCAATTGGAGTGGAGGCAGGCAGCCGGCGGGGAAGGACAACGGCGCTGCGGCGGAGGGAGACAGAGCTGCGGATGGCGGAGCAGCGCAGCAACAGCCGAAATCAGGCTCTTGATTGGGGCGGAGGTAGGCGGCCGGCGGGGAAGGACGGCGGAGCAGCGAAGGAGCTTCCAAGCCACGGGACGAGGGCCAGGATGGAGAAGATTCAAAACCGGGAGGACCTTTTTGCAAAATGTTATTTCTATAGCGCTCGCGACAAGTAATTGGAACCGGAGGGAGTACGTAACAATTTATGTTATTCATACAAAGAGGAACTGGAATTTACCGCATAATGTAGTGCATCATTTCCTTTATACGTTGGATGAGAAGATGCATCTTTTTGTTCCTGGTGGTTGTGAAAACTTATTTACTTGGATGATTTGGGAATATAAGCAGCTTACAAGTGACACATCAACAGAAAATTTCTACCAAGGCCATATTTTGCTAAAATGCTTGCGTAACATAAAAAATGCAAACAGATGATTTGCAAATGCAAGGTTGCCTCCTCTCATTATTCCTTCTGCTCCACATTACAACTTTAGAAAAAATGCTGAAACAAAGCGAACTACTCTACAAATTATTATTATTACACTGAAGTTGCAGCATCAGTGTTCTGTTAGAGCTGCAAGTAGCCTTATCATGGGGGGGATATCAATCTTCTGCAGACCCTCGAGAACCCGGACCACTTCACCCATAGTCGGCCGATCAAACTCATTATCTTGGATGCACCAACACGCAACTTTGCAAACTCTTTCAGCCTCTTCCAAATTAAAGTCATCATGTAATTCTGGATCCACCAAACTCTTCACATCTCCGCCGTGAAGCTTGTTGATGGCTTGTACAGGGAAATACTCGACATTGTGGTAACTGCTGCTGCTGCTAGTGTAGTATGATGTTTCAAGTGAGGAATTCCTCCTTCCTGATATGATTTCCAGCAGTACCATGCCGAAGCTGTAAACGTCGATCTTCGGTGTGATTGCAACTCCACTAAGCCACTCTGGGGCAAGATAACCTGCAGTGCCCCTGATCGTAGTCAAAACTCGGCTAAAATCCCTTCCCACAAACGCCGCCAACCCAAAGTCTGCAGCTTTTGGAGCAAATGATGCGTCCAATAGTATGTTTCCTGGCTTAATGTCACAATGTATGATGCATTTGTGACAACTCTGATGTAAGTAGGACAATCCTTTGGCAACTCCCAGGGCTATTTGATATCTATTGTTCCAATTTAGGACAGCAGTGGCATCATTTCTCTTAAATAGATGACCATCAAGAGACCCATTTAACATGTGTTCATACACAAGTAACCTGTGATCACCTTCGCAGCAGAAACCAATCAATTTTACTAGGTTGATATGTTGGATCAATCCAACTGAGCTGACCTCAGCCCTAAACTGCTTCTCTCCTTGATGGGCACCATCAAGCCTTTTCACTGCTATGGTAGTCTTTGGGTCACTTAACACCCCCTTGTATACTGAACCAAAACCCCCTCCTCCCAGCTTTTCCGAGAAGTTTTTAGTAGCACGAACTAAATCAGTGTATCTAAAGGCTATAATTCCACCAGCACTATCTTGATTGCCGTAGTATATCGGCAGGAAACAACATGACTTGAATTTGATACTCCAAATCAGTAACAACAACATGAACATGAGTAACCCAATACCAGCAATGCTTGCCGCAGCAACAATTCCAACATTGGGTTTTCTTTTGGTTTTTCTCAAACTTGGCAAGAAATCTTTGGCAGCAAGACGGAGATAAAGAATATCTTTAGAAGTGTAAACAACGCCATCATCCAGACTCACACTAAGCAATTCCCCATTCCATACAGAGCATCTGCTAGCATTATAGGAATAAGCAGTGCAAGAGCATGTTCTGAGACAAGCTTCTTCGCATTGGCTCTGAGTGGCAGCAACTATGCTTTGTGGGTTGTAGGGCAATGTAACTTGAGAAATGGGCTGGAACATGTCCGTTGAACTTGTGATGTTTTTGTCACTAGTACAGTGTAACGGTGTATTTCTGATGCATCCTCCTGTTCGATCCTGAAACTCCCAATCCTGCGGTGACTTCTGAGAGAAGTTCGGCATGCAGTCACAGGATGGATGTGGATTGCCACTGCATACCGTGAAAGGTCCGCAAGTAGCAGGCGGAAGGCAGGGATGAGTAGGCTCGGTATATACGGTTTGCCAAGACTGGTTGGACTGTGACCACACATTCACCTTTATCAGACCAGAGATATCTAGCGAGACAAACGTGGAAGACGTTGATTCATCCGGCGAAGTGTACATGTAGTACTCCTCTTGGTCATTGTCAACATATGTTGGGTTAATCAAGCCTCTGGTCCGTGGATCCATATCTAGAATCGTCGTGAGCACTGGTATAATACTCATTGACAATGTTTTGGAGGATGCCCAATGCCAAAACACTACAGCAGGGTTTTTGCGACGCTCGAGGATGGCGAGGCCTGTTGTGTCTAGTCCAAGGCTGTATGAGCCAAGACTCATATCAATGAGGCTCTTCTTTGAGATGATATGGCGATTCAAACCGGTAACCTTGTTCCAGCCAAGCTTGGCACCAGGAAGCACAACATCTGCTGGGTAGTCGAAGCTCTGCCACAACGGCAGGTCCGATAATGGGCTATCTGTGACTTTCACAGCAAGGTTTCCAGTGTTCAAGAGAATGGCAGCACTAGTGGTGGTGGTGGTGTTTATGCTGCTATTTTGTGTCCTATTGACGATGTGAGTGGACCAAACAAGGGATTCAGTGCCGGCATCATCATGTTTTACGACAATGACAAGATTGCCATCACTTGAGATCTTGAGCTGTGTTGAGTTAATGTTGGGGTGGGCAATGGGCTCCTCCCTATTAGCAACCCACACGGTAGTGAAAACTGGAATCTTATTGAACCATATGCCAAGGTACCAGCTGTTGTTGGACGACTTACTGATGGTGCTTGCTGCTGGCTGGAAGAAGCCGAGTGCGAACTTGCCGTTTCTTGAGACGAGCTTATCACCGACGGTGAGCACTTGGCCCGCCATGAGAGTATCATTTGCGGGCGCAGGCGAGGAGCAGCAAGATGTGGGAAAGAGGAGAAGCCCAAGGGATAATATGTAGAGGGGATGCATGGAGAAGAGTGTGGATGTGCTCTGCTCTGCTATTCGAAATAGGAAGAAGAGGATGTATATATAGGCTGGAACATGTTGTTGAGCTGAACTGTCACCACGATTCATTTGGGACCAATCAAATTCAGATTAGGACAGCAGTGGCCCAATTCCGAGCAGGATTCTGATTGGTGCCACTATCTCTCCGTATAATACAAGGCTGGCACTATTTTCATGAAAACTACGTGCTAGTCGGCAGGGATTACAAGCTCTCCAGCACACCAAGGAGGACTTTCAATGATGCTTTCCGCCTAGTGTCCAAGTCAGTCATGAGGCTTCCACTAAGTGGCCATAGACTTTGGTCAAGTCAGTCGTGAGTTTTCCACAAAAGCTGCCGTGGGCCATGCTCAAGTCAATCATGGGGCTTCCACCAAACTTACCACGAAAGCTGTATTTTTGGAGTCTTCCACTATGTTAGTGAGCTCTGGAAATTGCTAACCATACCCCTCACGGCATGCTAATTGTCAAAAAGGCCAGCCAACAAGACAATGAACTGAATGATCTAGACCAGAAAAGGCACCACACATACTCAAGGGTTATCTTCCATATACAATTTAAATTAATCATTTTACTAACCAACCCAGAAATATTTGCTTTGATGGTCGAATACTAGAAATGCAAAATCAACACCTAAGACCAGCACTAAGAAAGTGCGACCACAAACAGAAATACAACAAATGTCGTAAGCTAATAAAGCTGGCAATCTTAAAACACATAAGGGTGAGCTAGAAAAAAAGAGACAAAATAACCAAAAGGGGTGGCACTAGGGCCCATATTAGACTCACATGTTCAGTACTGTAATTCAACTAAGGCGTGCTATGGGACCATACCAGTATGGCGGAATCTATCTATTTATATATAAAAAGTGCTTTATGGGCTAATGAGAAAAAAGAGAATAATCTAGAAATTCTCACAAAAATTAGAAATATCTAACCTTTAATTTTGCACATCAAAATATCACAACTGTTAGATCAACTTTAATGCCGAAGAAATTACCCACTAATGCTATCCTCTAAATTATCAACCATTGCCACTATGTAATGAAAAGTCGCCCAAATAAAAAAAGTAGTCGTCGAAAATAAATTTTCCCATGTGTATGCCATCGTGTAAAACATCTCCGCTCGTGTAGCCCTAATTAACTCTCTTTCCCCAATGTAGACGCAACCTTCGATCTGGAGAAGGGCCCAGGAGGTACGGGTGCTATCCTCCGTGATGCAAAGAGTATCTTCATTGCTGTGTCTTGCTGAGACATCCCGTTCGTCGAGGACGCAGCATCAGCAGAAGCACGGGGACTTAGAGATGGCTTGATCTTGGCAAGTGACACAGGTTGCAACAAGCTCACTATTGAGGCAGATTGTATGGAGATCATTGAAGTGATGCAGAATGGTGGAAATTCTCTACGACCTGCGGCAGCGCTCTATGAGGAATGCTCCTTTTTATGTCGTAACTTTACTTCAATTAGTTTTCATCATTGCCCTAGGGAGGCCAATATGGCGGTAGATGCTTTAGCTAGTAAATCAGAGTGCTCCCGTACTATTGTTTGGCAATCGGAGCCTCCGGACTTTCTAGTTGATGTTCTTTCATACAATGTAAGCTTGTTTCCACATGAAATATAAACCGCCATAATGGCATACTCTAAAAAAAACTCTCTTTCCCCAATGTGTTCTTGAACGTGTGGCTCCGAACACTCTGCCGGCCGCCGCCAAAACAAATAATCCTTCCCGTCGATCTGCTCTAGAGCAGGTTTTGTTACTCAAGCTAATCAACAGGATGCATCACGGCCGGCTAGGCGCTGGAGGATAGTGTTCTGGACAGCGGAACAGACGACGCTGACGAACAGCGGATACCCGGTGCCTACGTTTCTCAGGGCGGACATCGATCAGCAGGTAGTGGTGTCTTCAATCTTCTTTTCTGACCCACATAGGTACATGCCCTAGAAGATCAATCGGATTTGCCTCATGTGCATGGGCAAAAGCTACGTACGTAGACACCTCATAGGTATATATCCAACTTTTGACTGCTTCTATTCCTATGAGATGTACGTACAGCTTACAGTATCTAGGTTTGTATGCCATTAATTATTGGATTGATCAATATGTGATGGTAGCTTTATTCAGTTTGAATATTACTATAGCTTAGTAGATTCTTCCAAGAATTTCTTTTGTGTTGCCTCTCTTTCTAGACACGCATGCGCGCGTTCCGTGGTTAATTTTGTAGAGGGTAAAAAGTTGAGGACTTATTGTTCAGTCTAATTGTTGACATGCCAACGGAAGTGCTTAATTGTCTTATACGCGAGAATTCTTATGGTTTCTTTCTTACTGGGCTTGTTTTGTTTTATTTTCCAAAAACCCCGTGATTTTATCGTAATCCCAAATTGCCGAGGTGGATAAGAATAAGGAGAATCCAAGCCCTATTCTTATATACTTGTAATGCATCATATATACATTGAAGTAGTATTTATGTTCTTCCCGATGAATCCATGTATTATCACATTCTGAAAACCATAAATATTTGATGCAGCAAATTGTAGTTCCCCCAAGTGTTTTGACATAGCTCAGTTTGTGATGAAAGTCGTCAGGAGTACCATCCCGAACCTCTCTCTTCGCAGAAGAGAGAGGATCTTCGTCGTCGCAACATGGACGTGCTTCACACGCCCATCGTTGGAGAAACTCCCGAGGCTCGGCCTTGGAGGAGGCGCGCTTGGCTAATTTGGCTGAGCGCACTCGATTGGAGAACTTGCAGCGCACTCTCGATGAGCGAGCCTGGGAATGAGTTCCTGATTCCAGTCGACGGCAGCTTTTCCCGCCTCCACCTAAGGTGTACCGAACTCCGATTCAGAACCTCACTGCTGCGGCCCGAATTGCAGAGTTGATTCAACCTTCCCAATCAGAGGCTGGCCGAGGGTTGGAACAGATCCGGGCCCTGCTCCGAGCAGCAGGAGAGCAGAATTCCGCGGTGTCTCACTCGCGGAATAGGATACATAGCAGATCCGTGGCAGCGGATACAGTTCAGTCGACCCATAGCCCAAGATCGCCCCCGCGGCGTGAAGGTTGTGGGCAGTACGATCGTCAGTTCGACCGCGACAATCGTCGTCGAGTGACAACGCCTCCTTTGAGGAGTGCGTCGTACGTGCCTCGGTAGAACGATGACAGACGCCGTCACAGGGACGAGCGCAGAGCTCCAGTCGACCCAAGGGAACCAGGCTTCGATGCGAGATCAATTCTCTTCCAAGGCCTGGTCGACCGGAACAGAGCACACAGAGAAGACCTGGGCAGAGATCGCTCGAGTGGCAGCAGGTCACATGTTTCAGGCCTAGAGTGTTTCAGCAGAGCCATCAGGGCCGCGGTGATTCCTCCCAACTTCAGATTGGCAACAGGAGTCAGCAAGTTCACTGGAGAATCCAAGCCCGAAACTTGGCTTGAAGATTACCGAGTGGCTGTGCAAATTGGAGGCGGAAACGATCAGATAGCAATGAAGCATCTCCCTCTTATGTTGGAAGGATCGGCCCAGGCGTGGTTGACTCAGTTGTCCCCGGATAGTATTCACAGTTGGGAAGAGCTATCTCGAGTGTTCGTAAGAACCTTTGAGGGTAAGTGCAAGCGGCCAGCAGGGCTACCCGAGTTGCAGCATTGTGTGCAGAAGCCGAATGAGACTTTGAGGGAATTCATTCAGAGGTGGACCACTTTGCATCACACCATGGAGAATGTATCAGAGCATCAGGCAGTGTGCGCTTTCAAGGAAGGCGTCAAGTATCGAGAGTTGGTTCTAAAGTTCGGTCGGACTGGAGATATGACTCTAACCCGGATGATGGAGATAGCCACCCGGTATGCTAACGGAGAAGAAGAGGATCGACTCCGCAGCGGGAAGAGTAAGCCAGTCGGCCAAGAGGCCGGTGGAGGTGGTTCCAGTCGAAAGCAAAAGCGTAAAGCCGAGCCAGCGGCACCTGGTGAGATTGCAGTTGTGGCTCAAGGAAAGTTTAAGGGAAAACCTAAGGGGCCCTGGCCTCCTTAGAAGGTAAAGGATCAAGCAGGAAATGATGTGCTGGATTTGCCGTGTCACATCCAAACGAAGAAAGATGAGGAAGGTAATCTGATTTACTCAAAGCATACCACTCGACAATGTCGACTCCTGATCCAACAATTCCGGGAGAAACAGCCCAATGAGAAGGACAAGGAGTCGGACAGAGATGAGGAGGAAGAGGAAGATGACGGTTACCCCAAGGTCAATTCCACTCTCATGATTTTTGCTGATGTTGAGAGCAAGAGTCGGTTGAAGGTCATCAACAGAGAGGTGAATATGGTTGCTCCGGCGACGACGACCACATATCTGAAATGGTCCCAGACAGCCATCACATTCGACCAGTCGGACCATCCTGCTCGCGTAGTCACCCCCGGGAGGCAAGCGCTGGTGGTCGACCTAGTGGTTGGTGGCACTCGACTGACTAAAGTGTTGATGGATGGAGGTAGCGGCTTGAATATCCTATATGCTGAAACCTTGAAGGGGATTAGCGAGAGAAACATGAGCTTTCACGGCGTTATCCCCGGAAAGAAGGCCGAGTCACTAGGCCAGATCAATCTCGACGTGGTTTTCGGTGACTCCAAGCATTACGGAAAGAAAAGTTGACATTTGAAGTCGTGGATTTCCAGAGTGCTTATCACGCCATCCTGGGAAGGCCGGCATACGCACGTTTATGGCTCGACCGTGTTATGTGTACCTCAAGCTGAAGATGCCTGGCCCGAAAGGTGTGATCACAGTCACTGGCAATCGGCAGAAAGCAGAAGAATGTTTTCAGAAAGGTTCCAAAATCGCCGATGCACAGATGGCGGCGGTTGAATTCCAGGAGTATCGCAAGAGTGCAGATCCGAGTGATTTGCTCTGAGCCAAGAAGCCTGCTACAGACTCTGCATTCCAGTCGACTGGTGAAACGAAGCCGATTCATGTTCACCCGACTGATCCCAATGCTGCCCCGACTCATATATCAACAACACTCGATAGCAAATATGAAGAAGCGTTCATCCAGTTCCTCCGTGAGAACTGGGACATCTTCGCATGGAAGCCTTCTGACATGAAAGGTGTACCCAGGGGACTGGCTGAGCATCGTTTGCGTGTCGACCCCAAAGTGAAACCCGTCAAAGAGCACCTTCGGCGGTCCGCTGTTCAGAAGAGAAAAGCAATCGGCAAAGAAGTGGCTCAACTGTTGGCAGCAGACTTCATCCGTGAAATCTACCACTCCGAGTGGCTTGCCAATGTCGTAATGGTCCCCAAGAAGGACGATTCACATCGCATGTGCATTGATTTCAAGCATATCAATCGGGCTTGCCCGAAACATCACTTCCCTCTCCCCCATATCGACCAGATTGTTGACTCGACTGCGGGGTGTGAGCGCCTGTCTTTCCTAGATGCGTATTCCGGGTATCATCAAATCCGACTGTATGGCCCCGATGAAATAAAAACAGCTTTCATCACCCCATTCGGGTGTTTTTGCTATGTCACCATGCCATTCAGTCTTAAAAATGCCGGAGCCACGTTCATGAGAATGATCCAGAATTGCCTGCTCACGCAAATCAGTCGGAATGTGGAGGCATACATGGATGACATCGTAGTCAAGTCTCGCAAAGGTTCCGACCTATTGACTGACCTCGCTGAAACCTTTGCCAACCTAAGAAGGTACGATATCAAGCTTAATCCGTCAAAGTGCACGTTCGGAGTTCCAGGAGGAAAGTTGCTCAGCTTTCTCGTTTCTGAACGAGGGATCGACGCCAATCTAGAAAAAGTTGATACCATCCTCCGAATGAAATGCCCTGTGCAAGTGCATGACGTTCAGAAGCTGACAGGTTGTTTGGCTGCCTTGAGTCGATTCATCTCTCGTCTCGGTGAAAAGGCCTTGCCTCTTTACCGATTGATGAAGAAATCTGATAAGTTCGAGTGGTCTGAAGAAGCTGATGCAACGTTTGCAGAGCTCAAAGCTCTGCTTTCCACCCAGCCGGTGCTAGCTGCGCCAATCAGCAAAGAGCCTTTATTGCTTTACATTACAGCCACTGGACAAGTTGTCAGTACAGTACTCACGGTCGAGCGAGAAGAGGAAGGAAAAGCTTACAAGGTTCAACGCCCAGTCTATTATCTCTCTGAAGTTTTGACTCCGTCCAAGCAACGATACCCTCATTATCAGAAGCTTGTCTATGGAATTTACATGACCATGAAGAAGGTCGCACATTACTTCTCTGATCACTCTATTACAGTCGTCAGCGACGCACCGTTGTCTGAGATTCTGAATAACAGAGATGCAACTGGTCGAGTAGCAAAATGGGCGATTGAACTCCTTCCACTGGACATCAAGTTTGAGGCAAAGAAAGCTATCAAGTCCCAAGCAATCACGGATTTCCTTGCCGAGTGGATTGAGCAGCAACTACCGACTCGGGTTTACTCGGAACATTGGACTATGTTCTTTGATGGCTCCAAGATGCTAAACGGATCAGGTGCTGGAGTAGTATTGGTGTCCCCCCGTGGAGACAAGCTCAACTATGTTCTCCAGATTCATTTTGATTCCTCCAATAACAAAGCAGAATACGAAGCACTTTTATATGGGTTGCGTATGGCCATTTCACTCGTCGTCCGTCGCCTCATGGTATATGGCGACTTAGATTTGGTGGTTAATCAGGTGATGAATGAATGGGATGTCAGAAGTCCAGCCATGACCGGTTACTGCAATGCTGTTAGGAAGCTGGAAAAGAAGTTTGAGGGGTTAGAACTTCACCATGTGCCCCGATTGAAAAATCAGGCTACAGATGAGTTGGCGAAGATAGGTTCAAAGAGGGAGGCCATTCCCCGCAATGTGTTTCTGGAACATATTCATTCACCTTCGGTTTAGGAAGACCCCTTCACGGAAGAGTCGCCACAGCCCAAGAGCGCCACAGATCTGACTGAAGTTGAAATCCCTGCCGTGGTCGACTTAGTCATGGAAGTTCTGGTCATCACTCCCGACTGGGCACTGCCGTACATCGCATACATTCTTAGGAAAGAACTTCCAGAGGATGAAGAAGAGGCTCGACAGATCGTCCGGCGATCTAAGGCCTTTACTGTGATAAAGGGGCAGTTGTTCAGAGAAAGTGCAACTGGAGTTTGCTAGAAGTGTATCACGCAAGAGGAAGGTCGAGTGATCCTCAATGATATTCACTCGGGGACCTGTGGTCACCACGCGTCCTCTCGGACCATCATGGCCAAAGCATACCGAGCCGGATTTTTTACTGGCCGTGGGCCAACGAGATGGCTAAGGAAATAGTGGACGAGTGTGAAGGCTGCCAGTTTTACTCCAACATGTCTCATAAACCTGCGTCGGCTCTGAAAACAATTCCACTCGTCTGGCCTTTCGCTGTCTGGGGACTGGACATGGTTGGACCTCTGAGGACGGGCAGGAGTAGATTTACTCATGTGCTGGTAGCAGTCGACAAGTTCACCAAGTGGATCGAAGCCAATCCCATCAAAAGCCTTGAAGCAAGCACAGCAGTGAGTTTCATCAGAGAGCTTATTTTCAAATATGGCGTCCCGCACAACGTCATCACGGATAACGGTTCGAACTTCGGTTCTGAAGAATTCAAAGCCTTTTGTGCCTCCCAAGGCACGAGAGTCGACTACGCTTAGGTCGCTCATCCTCAGTCGAATGGGAAGGCCGAGCGGGCAAACGGATTGATTCTCAAAGGATTGAAGCCTAGGTTGATGCGTGACCTGAAACATGCAGCGGGAGCTTGGGTCGACGAACTCCCATCCGTACTGTGGGGGTTGAGGACAACCCCTAACCGGTCGACTGGAAGGACTCCATTCTTCTTAGTCTACGGAGCTGAAGCCGTGCTCCCTAGTGATTTGCTCCACAATGCACCTCGAGTCGAACTCTTCTCAGAAGAAGAAGCAGAACAAGCTCGGCAAGATGCGGTCGATCTCCTCGAAGAAGAAAGAGAGATGGCTTTGATCCGGTCGACCATTTATCAGCAAGACTTGCGTCGATTTCACGCTAGAAACGTGAGGGGTCGAGCATTTCAAGAAGGAGACCTAGTTCTTCGAGTGGACCAGCAAAGACCTCACAAGCTCGCTCCCGCTTGGGAAGGCCCTTTCATCATCACCAAGGTGCTCCACAGCGGAGCATACCGTCTCTTCAATGTCGAACACAATAAAGATGAGCCACGCACCTGGAATGCGGATCTGCTCCGCCCTTTCTATTCTTAAATGTTTAGACTGATGAGATGTAATAAGAAATACCTTTTAGTTTGGTTATCAAAAGACATAATATACTTCTCCCGAATGATTGTCGTTAATCTCTTTTGTACACATTACCTTACCTGCAAATCTATTTCGCCTAAGTGATAAAAATCTTACCGAGTGATGAGTCTGCCTCTCACTCGGAGGCTTAGCTGCAGCCCAGTAGTCGCCTAAGTGATAAAAATCCTACCAAGTGATGAGTCTGCCTCTCACTCGGGGGCTTAGCTGCAGCCCAGTGCTCTCCTAAGTGATAAAAATCCTACCGAGTGATGAGTCTGCCTCTCACTCGGAGGCTTAGCTGCAGCCCAGTGCTCGCCTAAGTGATAAAAATCCTACCGAGTGATGAGTCTGCCTCTCACTCGGGGGCTTAGCTGCAGTCCAGTGCTCGCCTAAGTGATAAAAATCCTACCGAGTGAT
>NC_041381.1:11438026-11453272 GCF_002162155.2 Triticum dicoccoides
TACCGAGTGGGGAGCAACCCTCCCACTCGGGGACTTAGATGCAGCCCAGTGCTCGCCTAAGTTTGAAAAATCCTACCGAGTGTTGAGCAACCCTCTCACTCGGGGACTTAGCTGCAGCCCAGTGCTCGCCTAAGTTTGAAAAATCCTACCGAGTGTTGAGCAACCCTCTCACTCGGAGGCTTAGCTACAGCCCTGTGCTCGCCTAAGTTTGAAAAATCCCACTGCGTGGCGAGCGACCCTCCCGCTCCGAGGTTTAGCTGCAACCCAGTGCTCGCCTAAGTTTGAAAAACCTTACCGAGTGGTTGACAGGAACGTCAAGACCATTGTTGAGTACCTTGCTGATGAGCTGATCAATGCTACTCAAGGATCACCCGATCGGTCGACTGGAATGTCAAGACCATTGCTGAGCATCTTGCTGATGAGCTGATCAATGCTACTCAAGGATCACCCGATCGGTCGACTAGAACGTCAAGACCATTGCTGATTACCTTGATGATGAGCTGATCAATGCTACTCAAGGATCACCCGATCGGTCGACTGGAACGTCAAGACCATTGCTGAGTGCCTTGCTGATGAGCTGATCAATGCTACTCAAGGATCCCCCGATCGGCCGACTGGAACGTCAAGACCATTGCTGAGTGCCTTGTTGATGGGCTGATCAATGCGACTCAAGGATCGCCCGATTGGTCGACTGGCTATTCCTCTCTAGAAGCTGCATCAAGCAAACAGACAACAATTCGAGAGAAAAACGAATTTCGTTCGAAGACAGATGCAATTTATGAGATGATAAAACCAAAGTTTCTTAACCACAGAATAAAGTGCTCGGGCATCAGGCCCGAAGGAGTTTTAACGGTTACAAATTCACTCGGCATTCTGAGGCAAATAAAAATGAGGCATAATGTTTTTAATCACTCGACAGGAGAAGGACTGGCCGGGTCGCAGAAGCTGTCGAGGTCGATGCTGTCGGCGATGCGAGTGGCTGCCT
Source organism: Triticum dicoccoides (assembly GCF_002162155.2). NCBI lineage: Eukaryota > Viridiplantae > Streptophyta > Magnoliopsida > Poales > Poaceae > Triticum > Triticum dicoccoides. The sequence continues at coordinate 11,439,012 of NC_041381.1, forward strand.
CGAGGAAGGTGTCCATGAAGTCCTGGAAGGAGTGCTTCTTAGTGTTTGCCACTTTGAGAGCTGCCAGTTTGTCTTCTTTAGCCTCCTTGCAGTGCACTCGAACCAAAGACAAGGTGACATCAGCACCACTGCGGGCAGAAGATTTCTTCCACTCTTGCACTCGGCCTGGAATCTGATTTAGTCGAGTCATCAAAGACTCGAGATCTTGAGACATTTCCGCCCGAGGCCAGAGTTCAGCATCCACTTGGGCCATCGCCGCCTTCAACCGAGCTAGATAAGCAACTGCACCATCTAAGCGCGACTCCAATCGAAGCAGATTCATTGCGGTGTCATCTTTCACCGGACAGTTGATGGGGTCGAGACCCGTCTGCACCCGCCTAGTTTCAGCCTCAAAGTCTTGACACAGTTCTGTCCCATTGCAAAAAGTGATGAATGGTCGGCGTGACAACAGAGTTCAATCGGCAGCAAAGTGATGAGTCGACTGATCATACCTTCGAGCTTCAGAACAAGTTTGGCGGTGAGTCGCTTCAGATAAGACTCTAGCTTGTCGGTCTTGGTCTTGAGGCCGCCAACTTCAGTGGTCAAATATTCCTTATCCTTCTTCAGCTGCTCGACTTCCCGATTGGCGTCTGAGATGGCAGTCTTCAGCTTTGTGTTCTCCTCCTCCAGTTTGCTGACCAAAGCTAGCTTCTGGTCCGCAAGCTTCATCTTCTCGCGTGCTTCCTTCTAAGAGGCTGCCAGATCCAGATCCTTCTGCTCCAAAGCCTCCTTCATCCTCTCTAAAGAAACAACACTCTTCAGACGAGACTGAAGTTGACGATTTTCACTATGCACATCTGCTTGTGTGAAATCACTCGGTTCAAAGAGACTGAAGGAAAAACTAGTGCGAAGTGTGAAGCTACAAAACAGACAAAATGGTCGAGTGATCACCTCCCATGATGGCCGTTTCTTGTTGGGCAGTCTTCAGATTCTTCTTCGCAAGTTCGAGGTCAAGCTCAACGCTGATATGCTTCTTCTTTAACTCAGTGAGCCGAGCTCCAAGATCACAAGACCTCTGCAGCCAGAAAGACAGACATGTCAGTCGACAGATACAGGCAAGAGTGAAAGAAAAGAATTACTCTAAGACTACTGCTGAATCTAATATTCAACAGTAGTCTCGGGGACTACACCCAGTGGGTGCACTTAGCGTGCCCCCACTGGATCAGATCAATACTCAGCATGAGTTCAGAAAAAAGAGAGATACATCATTAGACCTCAGTCGACTGCCAGCAGTCGACCGTGGTCTCGGGGACTACACCCAGTGGGTGCACTCGACATGCCCCCGCTGATTCGAAAAGTGCAGAATTGAAGAATCCCTGAGTTCTAAATGAAGGAACACCCAGTGGGTGATCAGATATAAAGCAACATTCAAGGGTTCAGTCGCAATTTTGTTGACATGAACATTGGTCTGAAGGGCAGTGCTGGCGTTGTAAGCTATCTGGCTGGCTTCATGCATCACTTTCACCTGCTCCATGACAAGGTTCGCCTGGCGAAGAGCTTCCCTAGCGGCACCAGGCGAGTCGTCTGGAGTTTGATATGTAGCAAAGAGGGATGGCTCCAGAGGGGTCGAAGTAGTTGTCGGGTCGGATGAGTGGAGTTGCACCGGTGTAGAGGGTGTCTGTGCAGTCGACCCCGACGGACGATCAGTCGTCAATGGGTTAGCGAATGTGACGTTGGTCCGGACTATCGCTTCAGGCGCCATCATCGACTGAGGGACCTGGACTTCAAGCTTCCTCCTGCTTGAGCCTCCACTCTTCTTCTTCCTCTCCTGTAGAGGCACTTCTTCTTCTTCTTCATCAGGAAGCACAACGATATCTTGCGGAGCTACATAAGAAGAGAAGTATCAAATTTTCAGTCAATTGGCCATCCACTCGACTAAACAGAACTCGGTCGAACGAACTTACCAGCTCGTGAGGTGGCCTCTTCGTCTCCTGGTGCCTTGTCAATGTCCATGTCAGTGGCAGCTGAGGTGGGGCTGGAAGGACACAAAAATTGGTCAGTCAGATCAAGATAACCTCAGTCGACTTACAGAAACACAAACAAGATACCCACCCTGAGGCAACGGGGACGTCCATCTTGATTCACGACAATGTCTTCCGGGTCTTGGAGGGAGCAACTTTAGTCTGCTTGGCCATCTTCTCCGTCGGATCCAGAGTCGACGTCTGAGTGCGCTTCTGAGTATTGGCACTCGGACCCACGCCTTTCCCGCGCCCGCCGGCCGGGTCATGCTGCTGTTTGGATCGATGTTCGGAGCGTGGCGGCGGGTCGACTTCCTCCTCCTCGTCCGACTCCTCGCTCTCATCCTCCTCGTCGTCTTCCTGAGAATCCCACTTGGCACTATCTTCCGCGTTGTCCTCCCCCTCCTGGGCCTGCTCCAAAGCCTGTTCGCCATTGGGCATCGAATGCATCTCAGTGAACACATGCAGAACAAATTGGTCGAACGAGAGTCGGTCAATGGCAAGTGCAGTCAGAGCATGAATGAGAAGCAGTCGGAACGAAAAGCGTACCTTGTCGGGTGGGTTTACACTGCTAAAGGGAACGACTCGCCTAGATCCTTTGGGATTGTCGTGAATCCTGTGATGCTCCTCAGCCACAAAGCTACTGTTTCAGACGATACTTCTTCTGGATGGACCCGAGCGGTGTCGTCCGGTCCGGAATACAGCCACATCGGGTGATCGCGGGCCTGGAGAGGCTGGATGCATCGACTGAGGAACACCTCCAATAGATCCAGACCCGTAATGCCATCATTGATAAGCTGAACCACCCTATCCACCAACATCCTCGTCTCCATGGTCTCGCCAGTAGTCACTTTCAGTGGAGCAGGAGTCTGGACTCGGTCAAACGAGAAGTGGGGGAGGCCGGTCGACTGACCTGGAGCCGCGACATCTTGGCAATAGAACCAAGTCGACTGCCAGCCTCTAACGAAATCATGGCAGGAAAGGCACTCCCTTTCCTCTTTTGGATACCTAAACCCCCACACATCTGGATGACATGGGTTTTCGAGTCACTCGACTTCGCCTTTTTTACCGATTGGGAACGAATGGTGAAGATGTGCTTGAAAAGACACCAATGCGGTCGACACCCCAAGAAGTTCTCGCACATCGACACGAAAGCAGCTAAATACGTGATGGTGTTGGGGGAGAAATGGTGGAGTTGAGTGCCGAAAAATTTCAGGAACCCCCGGAAGAAAGGATGCGGGGGAAGCGAAAAGCCGCGGTCGACGTGGGTGGCGAGCAGAACGCACTCACCCGGTTGAGGCTGAGGACTCATCTCCCCCTCTGGCAGCCTTGCCGCTCCCTTGGCGATTAACCCCGACTCTGCCAGCTCCTCCAGGTCCGCCTGCCGAATCGAAGACCGGATCCAATCGCCCTGGATCCAGCCCGGCGGCGGCCCCGCACGCGACGACGACCCGCGTTGCTGCTTCCTGCCCTTCGCCACCTCCTTCGTCTTCTTTGAGCGCTCTAGCGCCTCCGTCTTGTCCTTCACCATGGCGACGGAGTAGCGGCGTCGGAGCGGAAGAGTAAGGTGCGACGGAGAAGCGGAGAAAGAAGAAGGAAGAGAAGATGTGCACAGTGAAGACGCCTCGGTCCGGTCACCTTATAAGAGATTGTTTCCGAGTGACTGACGCGTGGGACCAGGCAATCCCATCAAATCCCGCAAGAGTCGCGCGTAGCGTATGTGGCGAAAAAGGCGGCGCGGGAATCGAGGAATAACTGTTTATCCGCTCCGCCCACTTCGGCACTCCCCGTCCGGCGCGCTTTCCCGAAATTTCGTATCCCGCAAAATCCGGGATACACTGCAGACAATTGCACCCAGGATCAAGCGCTCCAACACAGCACTCGGCACATGAGATCACCAGTTCACTCGACTGTCCACTGAATGGATCAAGGCGACTGAGTCGACACCAAATACCAATGCAGACGTTCGGACTTGCAGAAAGCACTCGCGAGGTCCCGAAGCTCGGAACGGGTTCAATTTCAGCCTACTTTGCACTCGCACCTTAATCCATTCGGGGGCTACTGATGAGGATACAGACTTGGGGTAGGGTCATAGGCCTGACCTACATGCCCTACCCAAGGTCACTACCCCAGAAGATAAGAAGACCAAGAATTCACTCGATGATGTAATCACTCGACCATCATTCCCCGCCGTCACTCGACCATATGGGGAATCACTCGACTATATCAAAGACCAGGAGTCGGACGAACGCACAACGATCGGGCATTCACTCCTTAGTCTTCATGAGCATTAAGAACATTTAAGACTGTCGTTACCTATAACGCCCTTACTTTATGTACATTAAGCCCCTTGTAATGGAGGTGGGCGGGGGTCCTGGCGCACTCTATATAAGCCACCCCCTCCTCTGGGACAAGGGTTCGCACCCCCTGTAACACAACACACATAATCCAATCGACCGCCTCCGGGCACCGAGACGTAGGGCTGTTACTTCCTCCGAGAAGGGCCTGAACTCGTAAAACCTCGTGTGTACATCTTCGCCATAGCTAAGATCTTGCCTCTCCATACCTACCCCCCTTTCTACTGTCAGGCTTAGAACCATGACACATGGGTGCCCTACGCACCTGGTCGTGTTGGGGGGCCTCGCGCCTTGGCTCAGGGATGACATCTTGCTGGAGAGCAGGAGGAGGCGCGCCATGAGCTATGTCACCCTCCTGGGGCTGCGGGGGAGGCAGCGAACGGGACAGCGCAGGAGCCTCTCCAGCAGCGCTGACGAGCTCGGCGATGCGGTCCAACCAATCCTCATTGAGGTCGTCGGTCGGATGGTAGCGTAGAAAATCACATGCCATGAGCAGCCGCGACTACGCGGTCGCTGTCCCACGACGGGCGTGGGAGGACGAAGCAGCAGGCGGGGTCAGCGACGGAGTGGCGGTGCAGCCGTCGCATAGCATGGAGGGCGGCAGCGACGAATCCTGCTGCTTGTGGGCTGCAGGGCCGGTGGAAGCGTTGGCCACGGGCAACGGGGAGCGGCGAGGAGCACCGTTGCCCACGGGCGCCGTCTGGGCAACGCGCGCGGCGAGGGCTACCCCGCGCTCGGCACGAACTCGACGAGCGTCCGCCATGAGAACAACGGAGCGTTGGTGAAACAACTGACGGAAGAGAGATTTCGACACGCCCCTACCTGGCGCGCGCCAAATGTTGGATTCTGGGCTCCGCAGACCCAAGAAAGGTTTGAACTTAGGGGCGCGTGCGAAGAACTCAACCTCTCAAGCCGATCGATCCGCTGCTCTCACGACCTAGCTCGATGAACAAGAAGGAGAAAGACACGGCAGTTTACCCAGGTTCGGGTCACCTTGCGGTGTAAAACTCTACTCCTGCTTTGTGCTGGATTAGCTTTGCGGGGGGCTGACGATGAACCAGTACAAGTGGAAGAACAGCCTCAGGAGGCGTGTTCTTGTGGTGAGCTACGGGGATTCGGTCTTTGGTGGTCTGATCGCTTCTAAGGTGATTGCTAGGCCATATTTAAAGTGGCCTTTGTCCTCTTCCTCCAAAACTTAGGCGGGAAGGGATCCCACAACGACCAAATTTGAAAGGGGACAAGAAGTACATCTAATCCTGACGAAAGTTGGTCTTCACCTACAAAGCCTATGAGTGTGACGTCGTGGTGGGCTCGGCGATGACATCCATCTTGCCGTTCTGGTGGTCTTGGTCTCGTAGCACGCAAATGGCAACCTTTGGCTGGTCCCTTGGGACTCCACACCTGCACTTTCCTCCTTTGCACCAAAGAGGAAACCTGCCGCTCTATGCCAGCTGGCGCGCGTCTGGCCTTGGTCGTCATGGCTGATGTCATTCCAGCCTCATGAGGCTGGGCCTTGCATAGAAATCTCCGCTCCGCTCAGGAGGCCACCTGAGAATGCCGCTCCCTCGGGAGGTCTTGATGTCCCCTGCCTCGCGAGGCTTGGCCCCTCGCGAGGGTCTTGTCTTGCCGTGGTTGAATATGGGTCGTGCTACGTCTTGAGCTTGCGTTGGTTTTCCTTGAAGAGGAAAGGCTGATGCAGCAATAGTAGCGTAAGTATTTCCCTCAGTTTTTGAGAACCAAGGTATCAATCCAGTAGGAGGCTCCTCAAAAGTCCCATGCACCTACACAAACAAACAAAGAACTCGCAACCAATGCAATAAAGGGGTTGTCAATCCCTTCAGGCCACTTGCGAAAGTGAGATCTGATAGAGATAATATGATAAGATAAATATATTTTTGATATTTTATGATATAGATTGGAAAAATAAAGATGCAAATAAAAGTAGATTGAAAGCTTATATGATAAAAGATAGACCCGGGGGACATAGGTTTCACTAGTGGCTTCTCTCAAGATAGCATAAGTACGGTGGGTGAACAAATTACTGTCGAGCAATTGATAGAAAAGCGAATAATTATGAGATTGTCTAGGCATGATCATGTATATAGGCATCATGTCCGTGACAAGTAGACCGACTCCTGCCTGCATCTACTACTATTACTCCACGCATCGACCGCTATCCAGCATGAGTCTAGAGTATTAAGTTCATAAAGAACAGAGTAACGCATTAAGAAAGATGACATGATGTAGAGGGATAAACTCATGCAATATGATATAAACCCCATCTTTTTATCCTCGATGGCAACAATACAATACGTGCCTTGCTGCCCCCACTAGTAGAAAAGGGGGCAATGGCCCAGGCCAGTTCAGCCCATTAGTCCCGGTTCAATCCAGAACCGGGACCAATGGAGCTATTTGCCCCAGTTCGTGAGCCCAGGGGGCCGGCCGGGCCACGTGGGCCATTGGTCCCGGTTCGTCTGGACCTTTTGGTCCCGGTTGGTGGGACGAACCGGGACCAATGGGCCTGGCTCCTGGCCCACCACTATTGGTCCCGGTTAGTGGCATGAACCAGGACCAAAGGCTTCCCTTTAGTCCCGGTTCATGCCACGAACCGGGACCAATAGTGCTGCCTATATATACCCCTCGCTCGCGAGCAGAGCACTCCAGTGCTCTGTTTTTCTCTTGCCGGCGAGGGGGGCTTTGTGGTGCTCTAGCTCACCTCCTATGCACATGAGGTGTTTGATGAAATGCCCGAGCCACCCAGGTTCGGGTCACCTTGCGGTGTAAAACTCTACTCCTGCTTTGTGCTGGATTAGCTTTGCGGGGGGCTGACGATGAACCAGTACAAGTGGAAGAACAGCCTCAGGAGGCGTGTTCTTGTGGTGAGCTACGGGGATTCGGTCTTTGGTGGTCTGATCGCTTCTAAGGTGATTGCTAGGCCATATTTAAAGTGGCCTTTGTCCTCTTCCTCCAAAACTTAGGCGGGAAGGGATCCCACAACGACCAAATTTGAAAGGGGACAAGAAGTACATCTAATCCTGACGAAAGTTGGTCTTCACCTACAAAGCCTATGAGTGTGACGTCGTGGTGGGCTCGGCGATGACATCCATCTTGCCGTTCTGGTGGTCTTGGTCTCGTAGCACGCAAATGGCAACCTTTGGCTGGTCCCTTGGGACTCCACACCTGCACTTTCCTCCTTTGCACCAAAGAGGAAACCTGTCGCTCTATGCCAGCTGGCGCGCGTCTGGCCTTGGTCGTCATGGCTGATGTCATTCCAGCCTCATGAGGCTGGGCCTTGCATAGAAATCTCCGCTCCGCTCAGGAGGCCACCTGAGAATGCCGCTCCCTCGGGAGGTCTTGATGTCCCATGCCTCGCGAGGCTTGGCCCCTCGCGAGGGTCTTGTCTTGCCGTGGTTGAATATGGGTCGTGCTACGTCTTGAGCTTGCGTTGGTTTTCCTTGAAGAGGAAAGGCTGATGCAGCAATAGTAGCGTAAGTATTTCCCTCAGTTTTTGAGAACCAAGGTATCAATCCAGTAGGAGGCTCCTCAAAAGTCCCATGCACCTACACAAACAAACAAAGAACTCGCAACCAATGCAATAAAGGGGTTGTCAATCCCTTCAGGCCACTTGCGAAAGTGAGATCTGATAGAGATAATATGATAAGATAAATATATTTTTGATATTTTATGATATAGATTGGAAAAATAAAGATGCAAATAAAAGTAGATTGAAAGCTTATATGATAAAAGATAGACCCGGGGGACATAGGTTTCACTAGTGGCTTCTCTCAAGATAGCATAAGTACGGTGGGTGAACAAATTACTGTCGAGCAATTGATAGAAAAGCGAATAATTATGAGATTGTCTAGGCATGATCATGTATATAGGCATCATGTCCGTGACAAGTAGACCGACTCCTGCCTGCATCTACTACTATTACTCCACGCATCGACCGCTATCCAGCATGAGTCTAGAGTATTAAGTTCATAAAGAACAGAGTAACGCATTAAGAAAGATGACATGATGTAGAGGGATAAACTCATGCAATATGATATAAACCCCATCTTTTTATCCTCGATGGCAACAATACAATACGTGCCTTGCTGCCCCCACTAGTAGAAAAGGGGGCAATGGCCCAGGCCAGTTCAGCCCATTAGTCCCGGTTCAATCCAGAACCGGGACCAATGGAGCTATTTGCCCCAGTTCGTGAGCCCAGGGGGCCGGCCGGGCCACGTGGGCCATTGGTCCCGGTTCGTCTGGACCTTTTGGTCCCGGTTGGTGGGACGAACCGGGACCAATGGGCCTGGCTCCTGGCCCACCACTATTGGTCCCGGTTAGTGGCATGAACCAGGACCAAAGGCTTCCCTTTAGTCCCGGTTCATGCCACGAACCGGGACCAATAGTGCTGCCTATATATACCCCTCGCTCGCGAGCAGAGCACTCCAGTGCTCTGTTTTTCTCTTGCCGGCGAGGGGGGCTTTGTGGTGCTCTAGCTCACCTCCTATGCACATGAGGTGTTTGATGAAATGCCCGAGCCACACTACTTAAGCTTTCTCCTCTCCAAGCTCGACCTCCAACCTCCATTTTCCTCAATATTTGTCTAGGTTTAGCGGTCCGTCACGCCCCGTCCCCGTCTTCACCGCCATCGATCACCCACGCCGATCTCATCGCCAGCACCACCGTGGTGAGCCTCTTGTTCTTATCTTCTTTCTGAAAGGAAAAATATTCTTACTTGTATTATTTTCTTACTTTTATTATTGCATCTTATATAGTGCGATGGTTTTGGTATTCGCCCCCGTCGGCCCTCATCCTGTCTATGATTCGGATGTGGTATATATTATCTTTTCATAACTATTGGTTCATTTATTGTTTATGAAAATTATGCCGACCAACGTGACATAGATTTTATTTATCTAGGAGGTTGTTGAACCGGAAATTCCAACCGACCCTATTGTCGAGAGGTTAAATTTAGTTGAAGAAGAAAACAATTTCTTGAAGGAAAAAATAAAAAAACTTGAGGAGGAGAAGATGATATTGGAGTTGCATGTTGCGGATGTCGTCGATGATCACAAGATCAAGATGGATGCAATGCGCTTGAAGATGAGAAAGATTAGAAAATATGCCATTCATACCGAGGCTTGGTATCATTATGCCGTTGGATCAGTTGTTACCTTGGTTGCAATTATGATCGCATTTGTTTTCGCATTGAAATGTTTTACATAGTTTCAATGTATGGTTTAATTAATTTAGATGCTCTGCAGAGCTTTATGTTGTTAGATGAGAACTATGTATGTACTTTGGTTTTTATGTGATGATGAACTTCTATTAATTTGGTCACTTAATTATCTATTCATGATGTTCTGTAATGATTTTTGACACACTTAATTATATATAATGCATGCAGATGAACCGGCAATGGATGTACGGTGACAGACACACCTCCGAGTACATTAAGGGCGTGCATGATTTTCTCGAAGTGGCTGAGGCAAACAAGCAAAATGGTTTTATGTGTTGTCCATGCCCTATATGTGGGAATACAAAGTCTTACTCTGACCGGAAAATCCTTCACACCCACCTGCTTTACAAGGGTTTCATGCCACACTATAATGTTTGGACGAGGCACGGAGAAATAGGGGTTATGATGGAAGACGGCGAGGAAGAAGAGTACGATGACAACTATGTGCCCCCTGAATACGGTGATGCTACTGAACATCAAGATGCACCAGACGATGTGCACGATGGTGCTGCAACGGGCAAAGCTGCTGAAGATCAAGAGGAACCAGATGATGTGCCCGATGATGATGATCTCCGTCGGGTCATTGTCGATGCAAGGACACAATGCGAAAGTCAAAAGGAGAAGCTGAAGTTCGATCACATGTTAGAGGATCACAAAAAAGGGTTGTACCCCAATTGCGAAGATGGCAACACAAAGCTCGGTACCGTACTTGAATTGATGCAGTGGAAGGCAGAGAATGCTGTGCCTGATAAAGGATTTGAGAAGCTACTGAAAATAATGAAGAAGAAGCTTCCAAAGGATAACGAATTGCCCGACAGTACATACGCAGCAAAGAAGGTCGTATGCCTTCTAGGATTGGAGGTGGAGAAGATACATGCATGCCCTAATGACTGCATCGTCTACCTTGGTGCCTACAAGGATCTGAACGCATGCCCGGTATGAGGTGCATTGCGGTATAAGATCAGATGAGATGACCCTGGTGATGTTGACGGCGAGCCTCCCAGGAAGAGGGTTCTTGCAAAGATGATGTGGTATGCTCCTATAATACCACGGTTGAAATGTCTGTTCAGAAATGGAGAGCATGCCAAGTTGATGCGATGGCACAGTGAGGACCGTAAGAAAGACGGGAAGTTGAGAGCACCCGCTGACGGGTCGCAGTGGAGAAAAATCGAGAGAAAGTACTGGGATGAGTTTGCAAAGGACCCAAGGAACGTATGGTTTGCTTTAAGCGCGGATGGCATTAATCCTTTCAGGGAGCAGAGCAGCAATCACAGCACCTGGCCCATGACTCTATGTATGTATAACCTTCCTCCTTGGATGTGCATGAAGCGGAAGTTCATTATGATGCCAGTTCTCATCTAAGGCCCTAAGCAACCCAGCAACGACATTGATGTGTACCTAAGGCCATTAGTTGAAGAACTTTTATAGCTGTGGAATGGAAACGGTGTACGTACGTGGGATGAGCACAAAAAGGAGGAATTTGACCTAAAGGCGTTGTTGTTCGTGACCATCAACGATTGGCCCGCTCTCAGTAACCTTTCAGGACAGACAAACAAGGGATACCATGCATGCACGCACTATTTACTTGACACCGATAGTATATACCTGGGAAGCTGCAGGAAGAATGTGTACCTGGGCCATCGTCGATTTCTTCCGACCAACCACCGGAAGAAGCCCGCCATGCGTACCGGTGATCACGTACTTGCTATGGTCAATGATTTACACGTAATCTTTGGAAAGGGTCCCGGAGGACTAGCTGTTCCGAATGACGCTGAGAATCACGCACCCATGTGGAAGAAGAAATCTATATTTTGGGACCTACCCTACTGGAAAGACCTAGAGGTCCGCTCTTCGATCGACGTGATGCACGTGACGAAGAACCTTTGCGTGAACCTGCTAGGCTTCTTGGGCGTGTATGGGAAGACAAAAGATACACCTGAGGCACAAGAGGACCTGCAACGCTTGCACGAAAAAGAGGGCATGCCTCCGAAGCAGTATGAAGGTCCTGCCAGCTACGCTCTTACGAAAGAAGAGAAAGAAATATTTTTTCAATGCCTGCTCAGTATGAAGGTCCCGACTGGCTTCTCGTCAAATATAAAGGGAATAATAAATATGCCAGAGAAAAAGTTCCAAAACCTAAAGTCTCATGACTGCCACGTGATTATGACGCAACTGCTTCCGGTTGCATTGAGGGGGCTTCTACCGGAAAACGTCCGCTTAGCCATTGTGAAGTTGTGTGCATTCCTCAATGCAATATCTTAGAAGGTGATCGATCCAGAAATCGTACCAACGCTAAGGAGTGATGTGGCGCAATGTCTTGTCAGTTTCGAGCTGGTGTTCCCACCATCCTTGTTCAATATCATGACGCACGTCCTAGTTCATCTAGTCGACGAGATTGTCATTCTGGGGCCCGTATTTCTACACAATATGTACCCCTTTGAGAGGTTCATGGGAGTCCTAAAGAAATATGTTCGTAACCGTGCTAGGCCAGAAGGAAGCATCTCCATGGGCCATCAAACAGAGGATGTCATCGGGTTTTGTGTTGACTTCATTCCTGGCCTTAAGAAGATAGGTCTCCCTAAATCGCGGTATGAGGGGAGACTGACTGGAAAAGGCACGCTTGGAAGGGACTCAATAATATGCAGGGACGGATATTCTTGGTCTCAAGCACACTACACAGTTCTACAAAACTCTACCTTGCTGACCCCGTATGTCGATGAACACAAGAACAGTCTGCGCTCCAAACACCCGGAGCAGTGCGACGACTGGATTACATGTGAACACATCAGGACTTTCAGCAGTTGGTTGGAAACACGTCTCAGAGGTGACAGCACTGTTTGTGATGAGTGTACTTGTTGTCCAGGGGACCATCTTCGACTGTAATGATTTGGAAAGGATACGAGATAAATGGGAATACATTTTACACAATTGACCAAGATGAAAAGAGCACCAACCAAAACAGTGGTGTCCGCTTTGATGCAGCAACCGACAAGGGAAATGACACATATTATGGTTACATAGTAGACATATGGGAACTTGACTACGGAGTAGATTTTAAGGTCCCTTTGTTTAAGTGCAAGTGGGTCAATCTGTCAGGAGGCGGGGTACAGGTAGACCCACAGTACGGAATGACAACAGTGGATCTGAAAAATCTTGGGTACACTGATGAACCATTCGTCCTAGCCAATGATGTGGCACAGGTTATCTATGTGAAGGACATGTCTACCAGACCGAGGAAAAGAAAAGATAAGGAAGCGAATACATCATACAATGAGCCAAAGCGCCATATAGTTCTTTCAGGAAAAAGGGACATCCTGGGAGTGGAGGGCAAGACAGACATGTCTGAAGAGTATGAAAAGTTTCATGAAATTCCCCCCTTCAAAGTCAAGGCTGACCCAAGCATCCTGATAAACGATGAAGATTATCCATGGTTACGGCGCAATAAGCAAACGACACAAGCGAAGAAAAAGTGAAGACTTTCTCCCGCAACTATTATGATGATACCATGCCAACTTTGTAACAGACGAGTATGATACCATTGTCCGTTTTGTACATGCACATGCTATGCCAACTTTTTCAGAGTTCATTTGAAAACTATGAATTTGAAAACCTCGCCAACCGAAGGGCGCTCACACCGGTTTATAAGCCCGTCCCTCTACACGCCTTGTTGAGCTCACAAACTTGTGACTCACACAAATTTCAAAGAATTCAAATTTGAAAACTAATGGCACAAACAGAAAGTTTATAATTTTGCTGACCTAAAAGCAAAAGGAATTAAAAAATAAAGCAAAAAACCAAAAGAAAATAAATAATGCAGAAAACAAAACAAAAAAACTTGAAAAAAAATAAAAATAGCAACAATAAGTATTTTGTTGTAAGTAGAAACAAAATAAAATAAATAAAGCAACAAAGAAAACAAAAAAAGTGTTTTCAAATTTGAAAACTAATGGCACTAACATAAAGTTTATAATTTTTCTAAAACTAAAAGCAAAAAGAATTAAAAAATAAAGCAAAAAACAACAAAAAAATAAATAATGCAGAAAGCAAAACAAAAAAACTGGAAAAAAATAAAAATAGCAACAATGAGTATTTTGTTGTAAGTAGAAACAAAATAAAATAAATAAAGCAACAAAGAAAACAAAAAAACAAAAAAAAGTGCCACCTACTGGGCCCCCACGGCCTAAATACGACTAGAAACCCTACCAAGGCCAGGATTCAGGCCCGCGGGAGGCCCAGTAGGCCAACAGGCACAGATTGCAGGTTTAGGCCCAAAAGCCTGCTTTAGAGAGGAGTTCGAGAGGGAAGGCCCACCGCACCTTATAAACAGGTGCGCCTCCCTCTCAACTAGCGAGGTGGGACTAAATATTTGGTTCGGGGCAGCACAGGCCTTTGGTCCCGGTTGGTGGCACCAACCGGGACTAAAGGGGGCGGTGCCACCAACCGGGACCAAAGGCCGCCGCTTCCGGTTGGTGGCACCAACCGGGACTAAAGGGTGGCATTAGTCCCGGTTTGTGCCACGAACCGGGACCAATGCACTTTCTATATATACAGGACTTTGCAAAAATTTCATTCAGTTCCTCATCCCGCCGCAGACGCCGCCCTCTGCCCCGATGCCCTGCTCCTCGTCGTCGTCGCCCGCGCACGTCGTCGCCGCCCCCGTCGTCGCCCGCGCCC
>NC_041381.1:11453687-11462431 GCF_002162155.2 Triticum dicoccoides
GCCGCCCCCGTTGTGAGCCGCCGCCGTCGAGCCTCTGCTCATATGTTGCAATATGTTTTTTTATTAGTTTTTTGTTCATATGTGATGTATATGTGTATGTGGCTATAATGTATATGTTTTTTATTTTTATTAGTTTAGTTTTTTGTTCATATATAGAAAGTTACAATTTTAATTAGGTTAGTGCAGGAAAAGGTTAGTGCATTTTAATTAGGTTACCGTGGAGGAAAAAGTAAAATAAGGAAAAGGAAGAAAAGAGGAAGAAGGAAGAAGGAAGAAGAAGAAGAAAAAGAATGAGAGGAAAAAGAAGAAAAAGAAGAGGAGAAGAAGAAAGGAATAGAGGAGAAGAAGAAAAAATAGAAAAAAATTCTAATTTTTCTTCTTCTCCTCTATTCTTTTCTTCTTCTCCTCTTTTTTTCTTCTTTTTTTTCTTCTTTTTTTTCTTCTTCTTCTTCCTTCTTCCTTCTTCCTCTTTTTTGTTCCTTTTCCTTATTTTCCTTTCTCGAGGGATCAGAAGAAAAAGAAGAGGAGAAGAAGAAAGAAAGGAATAGAGGAGAAAGAAGAAACTTCAACACGAGGGGGGGATACCGATACCCCCTCCCCGATAACATTATTTTCCCATGTATATGTATGTCGCGTCGTTGTCGGTATAACGAGGGTGTCGAGGATCGCTGAGGGGTCGAGGGTCGGGAACTAGGGTAGAGGGTCGAGGGTCGTTAAGGGGTCAAGGGTCGAAGGTTTCAGGGTCGAGGGTTCCTATAGTGTCAAAGTATTGAAGAAATCCATGGCTTCATCATTAGCCGGAAGTAACCATGGCATGATGGTACGAAGTCCTCCAAAGTTATTCTGGAATGGAGTCCCGGATAGGATAATTTGCCTTTTTGTACGAATTTCAGCAAAGGCCTTCCAAATAACGATATTCGGAAGGTTCTTGCTGAACTTTGTACCAAAAAGCGAATTATTCTATCTGGGACTCCGTTCCAAAATAACTTTGGAGAGCTTCGTACCATCATGCACCTGTTACTTTTGCCTAATGATGAAGACATGGTTTTGTTGAATCCTTTGACACTAGGCAACCTCCCGACCCCTCGGCGATCCTCGACCCCTTGACCCTCGACCGCTCGGCGATCCACGACCCTCTACCCTACCGCGGGTGTCGATGCCCACGTCACTTGTGGGACATAGATCTAGTGTTCAACGCCGACCCCCTCCCGATAGCTTCAACACGTGGGGGGGTCGATATTACCCCCTCCTTGAAGCGTTCTCGAGGCCACCCCCTAACCCTTGAAGCGTTGTCGAGGCCACCCCAAACCCTAGAGAAGCAGCGTCGAGGCCACTAATATGATTCCTTATTGTGATTAGCTAGCTAGTTCTACGTTTGCCACTAATATATCCATATCTGTCATGTTTGAATAATAATTTCCATGTTGTAAATATTTGTAGAAACTATGGACACCCCCCGAGACGAAGCACAAGAAGCGTTGTTGAGGGACATAATCGCACAAGGAAGTGATGCCGTCTGCTCGTTGATGTTTCTCAACGACAACGATGGTCTGGAAGGAGAGGGTGAAGAAGCAGCTGGCTATGATTTACATGGCTCCGATGACCCAATGCCGGTGCAAGAAGGAGAGGGTAAGGAAGTAGACCGTGAGGACGGCTCCGGTGATCACCAAACCGAGTCCGGCCAGGTATATATATTAGTTAAGCCTGTGCTGACTAGCTAATTGATGCATTCATTGTTTTGGTATGTACACATATTAATTAACTCTCGTCTTTGTTCTTTTTCTAGCCCTCCGGATCGAGCACAACTTCGGTAAAGAGACGAAGCCCGAAGAAAAAGTTGAGCTCGGATGAAAAGTTTGAGATCATACAAATCGCGCGCGACGGCCAACCGATTGAACCCTACCAGACAAAGAAGGCATTTGTTGCTCAGTGCGGGGTTCTGGTTAGGGACAAGATCCCGATCAGCATCCACCAATGGTATAAGCCTAAGAATGAAGACCCTGAGGTGTCTTATGTCAATGATATGCAGAAAAATGATCTTTGGACTGAGCTGAAGTCAAATTTTACCCTACCGCTAGAGGATGATCCGGAGAAGCCAGTAATAGAGCCATTAATCAAGTCTTTTGCTCTTAAGAAGATGGCAGACCTATTCAGGAATTGGAAGAAAGAACTCAATACGTATGTCGAAAAAAATGAGACACCAGAATTCAAGGGCAAATATGAGAAGATCAGAGATGACTGGCCCGCATTTTTGGCCCACAAGACATCGGAAAAGAGTAAAAAGATGTCGGCGACAAACAAGAGAAATGCTGCGAAGAAGAAGCTTCACCATCGCACGGGGTCAGGTGGCTACCTCGTAGCCCGGCCTAAGTGGGCCAAGGCTGAGAATGATCTGCTTGATAAAGGGATCGAACCAGAGACAATGAACTGGCCAGACCGTTGCCGGACTTGGTTCTTCGGGGCCGGCGGATCCTTGGACCCTATAACAGGGAAGTGCATTTGGACGGACGAACAATTGGACATACCAGTCAAGAGGCTTCAGCAATATATCGAAGAAGCACAGCAAGGGAAGTTCGTTCAGACAGGGAGAAGGACGAGCTCACAATGGCCCTCGGGAATCCTGAGCACCCTGGACGGACACGAGGCACGCCAGGCTCCGTTTCGTGGAAGGCTGGATTTCCAGACGCAGGGGGTTACAAAACCCATGAGAGGAGGAAGAAACTGGAGCAGAGCCAAATGCAGGCGCTGCACGAAAGGGTAATGGGGCTAGAGGAACGAGAAGAGGAACGAGAAGCAGCAGATCGCAGCAAACGACCTGCCGAAGCTTCTCCCGAAGCTACCCCGCCATCTCAGCTGAGAAGCAGCGTGGCTTCCACCGAGCTGCTTCAGCCAGAGCAGCATGCCTTGACGGCTCCTGCCAGCTATCCCGTGGATGCTATCACGGATGCTGAAAATTGCCACCTTATGGCGCAATGGAGCAATTTGAAGGTCAAGGCGGCTGTTGGCTCTGTTTATCCTACTAAACCCGACTCAACTTTTCACTTCCGGCCGATTCCAGAAGGATATGCTAAGGTGATGGTCGATGAAATAACGGAGGGATTTGAGGACCTCCGGCTTGACCACCCTACCGGTGAAGGGGAGTATCGGCTGGGTTCTACTCTGAAGACTCCATGCCTATGGCGGAAGGATCTCATCAACCTTCCGAACTGGACGCCTCCGCCTCCTCCTCCTCCTCCGGCGAGTCAGGGCACTCCGCCTCCTCCACCGCCTCCTCCTCCGGCGAGTGACGATCAGGGCACTCAGCCGGCTCCTTCTCCGGCGCGTGGCGGCACTCCACCTCCTTCTCCGCCTGCGCCGGCGCGCCCGAGCAGCCAGCCTCCTCCTTCTCCACCTCGTCAGCAAGGGCGGAAGAGACCCGCCGCCGCTCCGGCTGCTCCGGCGCGTCGTAGTCCTTCTCCTCCGCCTCGTAAGCAAGGAGAGAAGACATCCGCTCCGTCTGCTCTGTCGGCGTCTAGCAGTATAGCCAAAGGCGGGAGGAGATACAGATTCGGTCCTTCTCTGAAGACTCCAGAGAAGTTACCGTACGAGAGGAGCGAGGAGGAAAACGCGAAGATCACGCAGACCGAAGTGGATGACTGGTTTCAAGGGTTGAAAGCAAAGAGACATCCACCTCCGGAGGAGAAGGTAGATCCGGTGAAAGCGAAGCGCACTCTGGCTGCCCTGACAAAACCACCCAAGTCTCCGCCGAAAGGCAACTATGAGCGCATTATTGGAAAGGCATTTGCCGAAGCGGAGAGGTCGGGAAGTACTGTCAGTGATCAAAGGATGAAAGAAAGACGAGCTGGGAAACAAATTGCCCAGCTCGGCGAACAAATGAAGCAATCGTGCCCCCCGCTCAAGGTGCCTGCTAGCGACATCGTCGATCCGAGGATGGTGCCCGGTTATGGCAATCCTGCAGATTACCTGCCCGAAGATGTACATTATGATTTCTTGGAGGTGCAGATACAAAGATACGAGTACGGGAAGCCTCTCATCAAAGATGAAAGTTCTCTATCAACGATGATGCGAAGATTGCATGATTGGTACATGAAAACCTGCAAAGAGTCTGAGGGGAGGAGTAGTTTGTATGTGAGAGTTAAAAAGGAGCATGACCTCCTTGGAATTGAACTGTTGCCTATTCCATTTGAGGAGTTCTATCAGTTTTTCAATCAATTGGCCCTCGATAAAGCAACGGTCACCTGCTACTGTCTGTAAGTAGTACTACTTCTGTCATTAAGTCTCTCTATATAACTCAGCCCTTTCATTGCATGTATTTATAATTATCCTCACTATATTATGCAGATTGAAGATCGCCGAATTGAAGAAAAGACAAGTGGGTGATATTGGGTTCATTAACACATATCTCATAGATAAAACTGAGGTTGAATTTCGTAAAGAAAATACCGAGGCCAACTTGCTACAATCGTTGGTAATAAATGAACACAAATATATAATACTCTTTCCTTACAACTTCAAGTGAGTGTTACTGTCTTGTGGCATATTCGGTTTCCTTATTAGTCCAGGTTATAGTAATGTAATATTGATGAGTTATGCATGTGTGCGCAGCTAGCACTATATTCTCCTAGAGATTAAGCTTGAGAAGGGAGTAGTAACTGTCTTAGACTCCAAGCGAAAATATCCCAAGGAGTATGCGGACATGACTGAAATGCTCGAGAAGTAAGTTAAATCGATCATTATCCACCATATCAGCAACTTTGTTCATTTCTGATATCAAGTAGTTGTTTTCTTTGTATGGCAGGGCTTGGAGAAAATTCACCAAAAAAGCTCTGGGACTACCGAAGAAGCTGCAATTTAGACACCCGAAAGTAAGTACTATATAGTAGCATATTCCACGCATCTCCTAGTGATTCAAGTGCTAGTTTCATCAATACCATTTAGCATGCTTGCTAATTATCAGTTTGATTGACCTCTATTTCTTGTAAAGTGGTTGTGGCAGGAACAAGGGAATGATATCTGTGGATACTACATTTGCGAGTCCATCCGCCACACGACCTGTGAGCGGGGCTACTCCGACAAACAATATGAAGTGCGTAAATAAAAAATATTCACAATTTTATTTTATTACCATCATTTGTGTTGAGTTTTATTCATTCATATATATATATATATATATATATATATATATATATATATATATATATATATGTATATATATATATATATATATATATGTATTGACCCCCTTCTTAAAATTAGATGTTTTGGATGCGGGATGAACTCCTAGCACCAGATCGCATGCGAGCAATTCAAGAGGAATTGGCAGCATTCTTTCTTGACCACGTGATCGCTGAAGACGGAGAATACTATGTGGACCACGCGTCCGTATGTTAGGAGATTATATATTTGTAAAAGATATTTATTGTATATATGTAGCCGGTAGTGTCGGATAGATATACGAGAACTTGTTGTTCGACCAATCTCTCGGAGAAGGAGAGGTGGTCGATATCACTTCTCTCTGTATGCATATATGTTCATGACGATCTTCGGTTTGCTTAATTACTAGCTAGCTAGCGTGTCTAGCTAGTCCTCTCTATACGTATGTATAATACGTAGCGTCGACCAAGCACGGACAAAAGAAAGGACACTTTTCTCTATTAATTAGCTAGCTATAGCACAATATATGAAACACCTAAATTAACCCCCCAAGACCCCCCAAACCCCCCCTTTTCAAAAAAAAACAAAAACCACAGCCATAGAAATGCTGACGCGTGGATGCCTATTGGTCCCGGTTGGTGCCACCAACCGGGACCAAAGGCCCTCCTGCCTGGGCTCAGCGGACAGGCCACGTGGAGGCCCATCTGTCCCGGTTCTGGATTGAACCGGGACTAAAGGGTCAGGGCATTAGTACCGACCCTTTAGTCCCGGTTCATGAACCGGGACTAAAGGCCCTCACCAACCGGGACTATAGGCCCTTTTTCTACTAGTGCCCTGCTGTCACTACGAAAGGACACCGCAAGATTGAACCCAAAGCTAAGCACTTCTTCCATTGCAAGAAAGATCAATCTAGTAGGCCAAACCAAACTGATAATTCAAATAGACTTGCAAAGATAACTCAATCATACATAAAAGAATTCAGATGAGATTCAAATATTTCTCATAGATAAACTTGATCATAAACACACAATTCATCGGATCTCGATAAACACACCGCAAAAGGAGTTACATCGAATAGATCTCCAAGAAGATCGAGGAGAACATGGTATTGAGATCCAAAAAGAGAGAAGAAGCCATCTAGCTAATAACTATGGACCCGAAGGTCTGTGGTAAACTACTCACAACTCATCAGAGGGGCTATGGTGTTGATGTAGAAGCCCTCCGTGGTCGATTCCCCCTCCGGCGGAGCGCCGGCGAAGGCTCCAAGACGGGATCTCGCGGATACAAAAGGTTGCGGCGGTGGAATTAGGTTTTCGTGGCTTGTTCTGATGTTCTCGGGGTACGTGGGTATATATAGGAGGAAGAAGTAGGTCGGTGGCCGCCCGAGGGGCCCACAAGATAGGGGGCGCGCCCTGTAGGGGTGGGCGCGCCCTCCACCCTCGTGGCCGCCTCGGCTGCTTCTTGACTTGCACTCCAAGTCCTCTGGATCACGTTCGTTCCAAAAATCATGCTCCCGAAGGTTTCATTGCATTTGGACTCCGTTTGATATTCCTTTTCTTCAAAATACTGAAATAGGCAAAAAAATAGCAATACGGGCTGGGCCTCCGGTTAGTAGGTCAGTCCCAAAAATGATATAAATGTGTAAAGTAAAGCCCATAAACATTCAAAATGGGTAATATAATAGCATGGAACAATCAAAAATTATAGATACGTTGGAGACGTATCAGGCCGTACCATGCCATTGGTGGAGCCACGTCGTGAGCCGCAGGCAGGCAAGTCTGGGTATCCCGGTTCACAGAACGCCGACAGATAACCAAGTGAAAACCATCACAACCGCTGAGCGGCACTCATAAGAAACCCACAAACCACTCCATAGAGGGCCTCGACGAGACAGCACGCAGGCGTCATCATCATCACTCCTCTCCTAGACCTAGAGGCATCATTGCGATCCCTACTCTTAGAGCAAATGACTCCGACTTCGCCGAAGGCGATCATCAACTCAGCCCCACTGTAGTGGGCGCGTGAAGCTGCATGAAGATCTGTGACAAAACTCAGCCACCTGCAGCCAAATAGCGCAATTCTGATTCTGAAGGAGAATTCTGAAGGACAAAACCGGGCACGGTTGGCACCACGGGAGATCGCCGAATGGCCACCTGCAGCCAGTCATCATATACCACAGGGCCCCGCCGCCGCAGCTTCGAGTCCACAGCAACAAAGAAATCGAGGCAATACTGCAGACACGTCGGAGAAGAGCCGACTATAGCAACCATTGTCACTTCGCCGACATTGCTCCTACCATCATTGACCCCACAGATGTATGGACGCCACACCTACCGCAAATCACCAATCTCGCTTTCCAGTGTCGAGCTCCGTGACAAAGCCCCCAGGAGAGAAAATGACACATCAAAGTGTCGCCATCATCCGATCACAAGATCAAGGGTTTCCCCTGGAGAGGCCATGATGGGCGGATGGAGAACACGGCCGCCGGAGATGATATCGAGAACACGGCCGGCAAGGTGGAGTGGGTGGTCGCGCTTCTAGACGAGGCAGACGACGACCCCGCCTCATGGTCATGCTTGGCCTTCTTGCTAGGCACCTACTTCCAGAAGCCCATGGAAACGGGCGGCGAGGAGCAAGGAGAGCGGAGACGCTAGGCTAGGGTTTGCTGTTAGGGAGGGAGGAAGCAATGGTGTTGTGTGGACATGGTGGGGAATTCGATATGCCAGTCCCCAACTTCGCCATAAAAAAGGATGCGGCTGGGGGCGGCTGGATGGCTGACATGCGGGCTCGCCCACACGTGCGGATTAAATGGGGCCGGTGGAATATAGTTGGACGGCCGACAGGTGGGCCCAAGGCAGACGCCGAGAGGACACGTGCGCGTCCGTTCACTGCCCATCTGGCGGCAAAGTCGGGCCAAATTTGCTCCCGGTTTGGTCGAGCCAGACATGAAACGGACAGATTTTACAAATGGGATCGCGCATTGGACCGCCGCAACTGTCCGTTTCGACCCAAACGGTCACCGTTGGACCATTCCGTGTCGTGCGTTGAAGTTGGCCAAAGGAACGACATAAGAAATTCCCGCAGACGGACACCCTCCCGTAATACCTGGCACGCAGATGGCGGAGGTGGTCAAACATCCGTGCGGCCCCACCCTGCTGACGGAAATTGTAACGTCCGGCTAACGAGAGCCGATCGATCGAAGATGAGACGTAAACCCTGCTCCCCTCTCGCTCTCTCAGTTCCTTCCCCTCTCGCCGTAATCCGACACTCTCTGGATCTCGCCGGAATCCTCCAATTCCCCGGCGCCGGCGGCCCTCCCACTCCTTCCCCGGCTTGCAGCGCCACCTTCCTCATCGTTCCTGGCCTCCTCCAAGCTGTGTTCCCCTGGTAAGGAAAACCATGCGCGTGCGTACGTGCAGCAGATCTGGTTTGTCTGCTAGGTTGCTGCACGGCTCGATCTTATCCTTCTTCCTTCAGAGAGTAGACTTATTTATCCACCTAATTATTCAGATGTTGTATAAGTTGTGTGCTGAGTTTGTACTGGGTGTTGTGGATCCCCTCCATCCGGAAATACTTGTCCTAAAAGTGGT
>NC_041381.1:11462599-11469719 GCF_002162155.2 Triticum dicoccoides
TCATTACTTAATTAATCATAATGTTACAATCATTCATAATGACAATGCTAATCTCCTGAGGAACATTTGTGAGCCAACAAGCCGTCCTTTGCTGTCCACGCCCTATCGCTGCCATAGTGTGTCCAACCTTGTTCTGCGCACGAGTGATCTTTCGGACTTGGAAGTGTTGCTCCTTTAGCATCTCCGTGATTTATGAAATAAGGTACATGCTACTCGATCGATCCACCGGTCCAGCCTTGATCATGGACACAAGTTCAGCACAGTCTGTTTCCACCAAAATGGGTTTCTTGGACCAATGTAGAGCTAAGTTAAGCCCTTCAGCACATGCAACAATCTCGGCCTCCAGTGGTCCAGGGCAATCATACAGCCATCTACACACCGCAAAAATTACTTGGCCCAAGTGATTGCGCAGTACCATGCCCGCTCCCGCAGACCCATCAGCGACAACGAACGAGCCATCGAAATTCAGTTTGACATGTCCGTCCGGTGGGGGTTCCCAAGCAACAGGACTGGCCAAACATTTTGTACTGCTAGTGACAGGAACAATATTGCTTAACACTGTCAGGACCGGCAGTTTCCCTTTGATAGTATCCGCATGTGGGTAGTGCTTGATTGTCAACACGGATTGCACATAATCACAAAGGAACCTCTTGGACACCTCTACTGGGATCAGTGGCTTGTCATGAGTCAACTTGTTGTGTACTCCCTCCGTAAACTAATATAAGAGTGTTCAGAATACTATTTTGGTAATCTAAACGCTCTTATATTAGTTTACAGAGGGAGTATATGTCAAGCACGCCATAACACCATGAGCACAAGCATCCGTTGGGTCTCAGATAATTCGTGTAAGAGCAGCAGCAACCAATCTGGTTCTCTTCTACTAAGAACCTCCTCCGATGGCAGGTCCCAAACTAGCCTCATAACATTCCACAAGTTTCGAGCATGGGGGGCAGCGTACGAGTGCATGATGATCTATATTCCTGTCCACAAATGGTGCACACTCCATCAACCTTCACATGGCGTTTCATCTTGTTCAGCCTAGTGGCCAGTGCTTCCCTAGCAGCTTTCCAAGCAAACACACAGACTTTGGGTGGCGCTCCACAACTCCGTAGCATTTTCCACCCCGGCCTTGAGCCATCAAGCCAAGTACTACATGCAACAGTTCCCTTTCGAGCCAAGATCTCATCCCTTGCAAAATTTTACACCGACTTCACAGAGAAACGACCATGCTTGTCTAGTTGCCAAGCAATAGAATCAGCCTCCCCTCGGCGAGAGGTTTTTATTTTCAGAATCTCTATAACATCAACTGGATAGAAGTGTTGTCTGAGGAGTGAAATGTTTCAAGATCCATCAAAATTCAGAAGGTCAGCCACCCATTTCAGTCGGCGCCGTCGTTTCTGCGTGATTGGCTTAAAGGGAGGCCCTCTCGACAACCACGGGTCGCGCCAGATACATATGTCAGTACCATTCCCCACCCACCAAACATAACCCCTGCTTCACTAACTGCAGACCATGCTCAATGGCGTTCCATGTTGATGATCCGTTCCCGGTAAAGACAGTGTCAAGAATGGACCCATCCGGATAGTACTTGGCCCGCAGAACCTGTGCACAGAGACTTTCCAGAAACTGAATAAGACGTCAGGTTTGCCGTGCTAAGAGGGCTTGATTGAACGTCCGAAGGTCTTTAAACCCCATTCCACCTTTTCCTTTAGGTCTGACCATATATAAAGTCCCAGCTGACCCAATGTGTTTTTCGTTTACCTTTTTCTGCTCCCCACCAGAAGCGACGAATCATTCTCATGAGTTCCTCACATAGCCACGCTGGTACCTTGAAGACGCTCATAAGGGGAGGGCCTGAGCGATCGCCTTGATCTTTATTTCCTCTCCACCCATAGAGAGATAGTTGTCCTCCCACTCCATTAAGCATTTTACCAACCTCTCTTGTAGGCTTTTTAATCTACCCTTACTCATTCTGCCATCTGGTGTCGGGAGGCCGAGTAGTTAATAATTCCGGTGATGATGGGGATGGTTATTTATAATAAATTTATGTATCTGCATATGATATTGTATGTTTCATATTTCTGCGCGCCACCTATTGCTTGCTAAGGTAGTGGCCGTTTACAGTGTAGATATAGATTCAGTAATTCTAGGGTTGTATGTATGTATGTTAAGTTCCAGTATCTTTAATTGGCCTTTTATCACTCATATTTTGGCGTGTTCTGCATCTTTGCAGTAAAGCAATATTTTGAGTTATCCATGGTTACAATTCAGGTCATGATGGGGGCATGATTATTATGATAAGCTACTATAACTTTGATTTCGCGCCTAGCGCATTGCGTGCAGGGTTCTATTTGTAAAAAAAAGTTTATATATCTAAAGTTTTTTTTATGATTTTTGGTAACATTTATTTCTTTTTGATTATGGCTTTGAAGGTTATTGTATGATCACATGCCCAGCGCTGATTGGTGATAAAATTGGAGTGCTCTGAGGTCAAGTATCTTTTTCCTAATCAGAGGTGTTGTGAAATGGAGTGCAACAAGGATGTGGCCCTTACTGGAAAGGAGGATGCAGAGAGGAAGTTTGTAACTCTAACTACCATCTTAAATGCTGCTTCCAGGGCAGGGAAAAGGAAGCAGAATGTAGGATCAGAAACATCTGCAGTGCACCATAACTGCCATTAGCCGTTCCAAGCAAACGTGACACCAATGCCGCAAACTGAGAATGGCCGTGCAGTCCAAACTGAGAATCAAGATGCAAGCAGTGCTATAAATTTTCAGTGGAGTCCACCATTTATGGGAGGAGGAAGTATTCTGGCTTCTAGCAACACTGGAGCCATGGAGTTTCAACATGTTAATGGTGGGCACAGCGGAAAAGTGCAACGTCCTACCAAAATTAGCCTGGCCAAGTCCGTTGATAAGGATGAAAAGAGGAAAGCTTTGATTAAAAAAGCGAAGATCAGTTTGACCGAGAAGCTGAGGAAGATTAGAAGTAACAAGAATGATTCTGGTAGAAACACAGATGCTGACAAAGAAGAGGATCAGCCATCCACATATATTGTTCCTGATCCTCATTTTCATGATTTTGATAAGGATCGTACCGAGGAATCTTTTCAGAGTGGTCAAGTTTGGGCTTCTTATGGTGACAAAGATGGCATGCCTCACTGTTATGTGCTCATTAAGAGACGTCTGTCCTTGTCACCATTTAAGCTTGGAATAAATTTTCTCCACGGCGCTAGGACGAGCAATGAATTTGGATCTTTCGATTGGGTTTCTTCTGATTTAAGAAAGACGTGTGGTGATTTCAGGATTGGCATGTATGAAACCTGCAGTGCATTGAACGCATTCTCTCACCAGATTACATGGGATAATGGTCCTCGTGGGATAATCAGCATTTATCCACGGAAAGGCGACATATGGGCCGTGTACCGGAACTGGTCACCTGATTGGAATGGAAATACTCCTGACAATGTGATGCAAGTCTATGATCTGGTTGAGGTTCTGGATGATTATGATGCTGAGCACGGTATTTCTGTCGCCGCATTGATCAAGGTTGCTGGATTCAGAACGGTTTTTCGACGCTGCCCGGATGGGTATGCCATCAAGAGGATTATGAAAGAAGAGATGCTTCGGTTTTCACACCAGATTCCTTTTTACAGGATGACAGGGGAAGAAGCTCCAGATGTGCCCATGGGTTGCTATGAGATAGACCCAGCTGCTCTTTCTAAAGAGCTCCTTGAGGAGATCACAGAGGCAGTGGAGGAGGGTAACGAGATACCAGGGGAAGAAGCTATTTAGTGCCCCAAAGATGGTTATGAGCTACTCCGAGCTGCCACCTCCGATCAACTTCAAAGGAAAACTGAAACAGTGGAGAAAGGCAATGCTGATGAAAACATTGATTGATGCTGATCATTAGATGCCTTCTATGTTTCTTGATACCTGCCATCTGTTCTGAATATTTGTTGCCATGTTGTACCTTGTATGTTTTCCTAGCTTTTATTTCTCTTGAACATGAATTTTGTTGTAATTGAACTAGTACATATGGGGCTAGCTATTCTGTGTTGTAATTGGGTAGCTTGGACATGAATTTGCTGTGATGACTATGCCTTTTTAGTAGCTAGCTCTACTTTTTACCTGTGGAGAACCAAAGTTAAGTTTGTGCGAGCTTCTCTGTGAATGATATTCTACCATGCATGGAACATCCTGTACATTTATCCACCATCTGTTGTTACTTTGGTATTCATGCCACGCTTTCTAGGTTGTGACAAAAATTGTTTTGTTTCTTAGTGTTACATATTTCATTGTGGTATTTTTTTTCTCATTCCAAAGTGTATATCATAATGTTTCATCATGTACAAACAAATAAGAGTACACTTGTTTAAGGTCGGATTTGCTGGTATAGAATGAAACATTACAATACACTTTGAAACATTCTAAAAAAAATGCAACATTATGTAAGTACCCAAAGATGAATCTCATCAGGTGATGTCTGCGGTTGACTGTTAGCATTTTCTGGCTAAAAGGTTCACAAGGCTGGCCTCCTCTTTGAGATTCAGCTCCTGGATCTTAAGGCCGACGGGGTAGGCTTATCTTTGGAAAATGGGCGATTCGCTATAATCTTGAGGATGAGCTCCTCAAAATCTATTGTAAAGAAGAGGCCTTTTGGCGTCAACGGGGCACCATAAACTGGGTACTTTTTGGGGACGCCAACACGGTGGACTTCCAAGCTATTGCCAATGGAAGGAGGCGTAGATGTGCTATTCCCCTTTTATGGGATGGTGACCATTTAATTAAGGACCCCATGGATATTAGGGTGCATGTGACGGGTTTTATACTCAGTTATTCTCCAAGGTCACTAGGGGTGGCACCTCCCTCGCCAAACATATTTGAACAGGGAATAGTCCAGTTTCTCCAGAGGAGAACAATCTTTAGTAGCCCCTTTTGAGGAGGCCGAAGTCGTGGCGATCATCAAGACCATGAACCCGGCATCGACTCCGGGCCCGAATGGCTTGCCAGTGCGCTTCTTCCAAGCTTTCTGTGGAACGATATCCTGGCTCTTTTGCAAGAATTCTTCCAGGGTTGATGGACATTTCCTGCCTTAACTATGGGATAATATTTCTCATCCCCAAAATCCCCGGAGCGACCGACATCTGTCATTTCCGTCCGATAACAGTCATTAATGTTATCATTCAGATCCTTGCTAAAGGGTACGCCAGTAGGCCGGCCCTAATAGAAGATAGGATTAACCACCCAAATCAGACCGCCTTCATTCTTGATGGGATCCTCATTCTCCATGAGGTCATCCATGAAGTGAAGAGAAAACACCTCAAAGCGGTGTTTTTAAAATTGATTTTCACAAAGCTTAAGACGCTGTTCATTGGTCCTTCCTGAGGGATGTCCTCGTACGGAAAGATTTTGACACCCATTGGATTGTGAGGGTTATGCAACTCGTCTCTAGTGGTAGAACAACGGCTAACATAAATTGTGAAACCGGTCCATACTTCGCCGCCTATCGTGGGGTACGTTAGGGTGACCTCCTATCACCATTTTGGTTTTACTTGTTAGTTGCGTTCGTAGCTATCCTTGATGCGGCGAAGCATGTGCGGCATATTAGGAGAATATGCCTCTATCTTATTAGGGGATGTAGAATTACCTACCTCCAATATGCGGATGATACCATCCTTACGGTGGATGGATCAGACGCGGATATCCGAAACATAAAATTTCTGCTACTCTGATTTAAGGAGATGTCGGGGCTAACCATCAAATTCACTAAGAGTGTAGCAATGGTGATTGGATACTCTAACAAGGATAAGGAGAGAATTGCAAACCGACTAAATTGCCACCTAGGGTCTTTCCCGACATCTTATCTAGGGATACCGATTAGTGACTCCAGGTTGTTAATTAAGGAGCTATGCCCGACGGTGGCGAAAGTTCAACATAGGTTTGAGCCATGGCAGGGAAGATGGTTATCGAAAGCGGCCCATGTTGTGCTCACTAACTCATCTATGATCAGCATGCTTATGTACTTGATAGGATTCTATAGTCCTCATGAATTCCTTCGCCATGATATTGCAAAGTACCAATCCCGGTTCTTCTGGGCGGGAAAGGGAGACAAGAAAAAGTGTCATATGGTCAAATGGTAGGAAATTTGCAAACCCAAGGACCAAGGGGGCCTGGGAATAATTTCCTCCAAGCGGATAAATATCGTGTTGCTATCTAAATGGCTTTGGCGGATTGCAATCAAAGAAGGCATGTCTCTGGTTGGATATCATCCGCACAAAATATTTGCAAGGCTAACCTCTAGTGTTCGCTTTGCGAACTGGAGGATCTCAATTTTGGCAATCAATAATCCAGATGTTTCCAGTGCTCCGAATTGGATCGTCCATCACAGTGGGCTCGGGGACAAATACCCTTTTTTGGTTGGACGGCTGACCATGTCGACGGCCTTTCACCTCTAGGTTCCCCAATACCTTCACTATATGCACACTCCCGCACATAAATGTAGAAGCTGCCCTCATGAATCTCGATAACCTGTCCTTTTGTCGGATGTTTGGCCCCGTAGAAAGGGGGCACTACTAGAAAAAGGCATGTTAGTGGCGCACCTATTTTGGCTATTAATGACGCACTAAGGTGCGCCACTATTACCACGCCACTAGTACAAATACTAATGGTGCACCTCTGGTGCGCCATTAGTATTGCAGGTAACAGTGGCGCACCTTGTAGTGCGACATTACTATTGCTACAGGTGCGTCACTGGTAACTTTAAAAAAATGATTTTTTTTTTCTGAATTTTGAAGGCGGGAAAATAGTAGTGGCGCACCGTCTAACCCCCACCGTGCGCCATTGCTATTTTTGAATTTTGAATTTGGATCTGGATCGTGATTTTTTGCCCTTTTTTTTGCTCGTTTTTTTGCACGATATTTTTT
The DNA here is from genome assembly GCF_002162155.2 of Triticum dicoccoides. Taxonomy (NCBI): domain Eukaryota; kingdom Viridiplantae; phylum Streptophyta; class Magnoliopsida; order Poales; family Poaceae; genus Triticum; species Triticum dicoccoides. The sequence goes on from NC_041381.1 coordinate 11,469,525, forward strand.
CAAATTTTGTTCTCGTTTTTGGATCTTGTACGTTCTTTTGCCGGAGAGGAGTTCGCCGGAGAGGAGGGCCGAGGAGAGACCGTCAGGAGGAGAGGAGGAGGAGGAGGAGGTCACTGGAGAGGAGCTCGCCTACATCGTCGGAGAGGAGGAGGAGGAGTTTATCGGAGAGGAGCTCGCTTACATCACCGGAGAGGA
>NC_041381.1:11470071-11470793 GCF_002162155.2 Triticum dicoccoides
GAGAAACCGTGAGGTGAGGGGAGGAGAGGAGGGAGGAGGAGGTCGCCGGAGAGGAGGAGGAGGAGGTCACCGGAGAGGAGGAGGGGAGTATGGTGGAGGAGAGGAGGGGAGATGGAGTGGAGGAGAGGTGGAGTGGAGAAGAAAAATGAAGAGGTAAGGAGGAGAGGACCCCGCTCAGCCATATATACGGCATAGTAATGGCGCACCGTGGGCAGGTGCGCCATTACTAACTTTTTTTATTTTTTTATTTATTTTGAATTTTGCAGGTGAGAAAATAATAATGGCGCACCGTGGGCAGGTGTGCCATTACTAACTTTTCTTTATTTTTTTGATATAGTTTGAACTTTGAAGGCCAAAAGATAGTAATGGCGCACCATGGGCAGGTGCGCTATTACTGAGTTTGATTTTTTTTGAATTTTTTGCCTCTCTAGATCTTGAAAGTCATGTATCTTTTTTTCTGTTAGGTTTTTAAGGATTTTGAAAATGTTTAACGGGGTTCCCCCCATTGAATTTGGATGTAACTTTTCGAGTAGATGATTTTTCATATAAAAAACTTTTTAATCCAAGTTCGTATGCAAAAGTTATGCCCATTTTACTAAATTCCAGAGAGATTTTGCAAATAAATTCGAAATTCATATTTGTAAATTTTTCCAACAACTAGACCACATATCACATGGGAAACTTTTTTTTTGACATTTTCATCATTTTCTTTTATTTTTTTA
>NC_041381.1:11470983-11503671 GCF_002162155.2 Triticum dicoccoides
TGGTGAAATTTTTGGTCAATGTTAGTAATGGCTCACCGTGGGTTTGGTGCGCCATTACTAGTTCCATTACTAACTTTGAAAAATAAAAAAAATAGTGGTGGCGCACCGAGGGTGTGGTGCGCCATTATTAGTTAAAACTAGTAATGACGCACTATCCCCTGGTGCGCCATTACTACTTTAAAAACAAATAAAAAAAATGATAATAGTGGCGCGCCGTGGATGTGGTGCGCCATTAGTATTTAGAGTTTAATGACGTACCTATATATGGTGCGCCACTGTTATCTCCTGCGGGCGATCAAATTGTCCCTCAAAATTTGTATCTTCCTTTGGCAATTAGTCCATGGCCGCCTCCCCTCGGAGATTAAGGTACACAAGCGTAATGGCCCTAACGATGGTCAATGCCCTCTGTGTGAGGTTTCAGAAGATTCGAATCACATCTTCTTCACTTGCCCCTTGGCTCGGTTCCTTTGGAGTTGCCTTTGTGAGGTGGTGGGTGCCAACAGGGCCGGCCCTAGGCCATGGCGAGGAGTGCGACGGCCTAGGGCCCAGCCTCAGCAGGGGCCCATACGCTGTGCACCTATATGCTATATACAATGTATATATTTCTGCAAAAATATACTAGTGCAGAAGAGCAGCAGGCCTGGCCCATTTATTAAAAAGGAAACAAGTCACGCACAAACATCAATCCCTTCTCCTTCGCTGGCTCCTTGAATTACGCCTCGGTAGTCTCCTGTTCTTCATCTTCTTTGCCAAATATTGATTGCCCCGACTTCCTAAGAGGCCAGGCCCCAATTCCCGAAGTTAATCAATAAATTTCTTTGGTTCCTTGCATTCTATAAACAGCCCCAAGGGACCCCAACGGACCTACAACGGCAGGGACGCGAGAGCAACAACCTGCAGCATGGCCGTCCGAGCCGTGTTCATGGTGAAGGGCAGGCGGTGGAGATGTGAAGTCCAGGCACTGTTCAAGGTAAGCACCGAAGCCATTGCTCATTCATATAAGTTTTGGATCCCAATTCTTTGATCCTTGTCTGTTTATTTCTGGTATATGATGAGTTGATGTAATAAACAAAATTCATGATAAGCCATTGCTGATGTTTGACCTACTTAATTCCTCTTTTTTTTGTACGAATTGCAGTCAGGTAATTCTGCAGGTTGTGGCATTGCAAGAATTTTCATTATTGGGTAGATGGAGCATATAATTTCTTCTAATTTACTCCAAAACCAAGATTTAAGAAATCAGGTTCTCTCCTTTTTTTTGTAACAATGTTGCCAAAATAGCAATTATATGGTTGTGAGAAAAGAAAAAAGAACTAACATCTAAATCAATTAATTGAATCTCAAAACGGTGCTACATCCTTTACTAGAAGATATTTTTGCGTCTATTATAGGGGCCCATTAGATGAAGCTCGCACAAGGGCCTCTAAGATCTCAGGGCCGGCCCTGGGTGCCAAGTGGTGCCATGACAACCTCCCAGACTTGTTTTCAAACCAACCAACCTTTCATTCGTCCGACCCTTCTGGTGGTAGTTGGGGTGCTATCATGGACATTATGGACTGTGTGTAATAAGCTTGTGATTGAACGTGTGATCACACTTCGGGCTACTGATGCTATTTACAAATTGTGTGGATTTCTGCAGCTATGGCGGACGCTTAGCAAGCGGCACGCTCGGCAAGCCATCGACGAGACCTCATTGGACCTTCGCTCCATCGCCTCGCATCTTGCACCGCCCCCTACACCGCTCTCACCACCCCTCCACCACCTTCCAAGCCGGATTAGCTACCCACTTTTATTTCAGGGGATGTTGTGTTGAGCCCCCAGCAAGACTATTTATTTTATGCTCCCCTCTTGCTACTTGAACTCCTCTCTGTATGAACCTTGTTGTTGGTTGTTGGCCGTTGCTTTATTATAATATAAAGCAGGGGAACCCTTTATCATCGATTGTGCAAGTACATTGAAACAAGAGAAATGCTGCCAAAAATCAAAAAACATGTCATGAACGCAATTCTTGTTAGAAGAAAGCAAGTATAGAGAAATTCTTGTTAGAAGAAAGCAATTAAACATTCGGTAGGATCAGAGTTCAAGTAGCACCAACTTGGAGATTTCGTCAACATGGCAGGCACATATAAGCCGTTTCTTTTCTTTTCTTTTTCTTTTTTTTTGCGGGAAAGATATAAGCCATTTCAGACCTCTACATGGCAGCACCACAGCATTTGCTAGATAAATGTGTATCCTTTGAAAAGTATATACTCCATATAAAAACCCTCCTCATGGAACATGGGCGCATATTTTGACCAAGTTTGCGGCTCTAAGCTTCCATCATCTACTATATAAGTATGATAAGATGAAATACTATACTATGCTATCAGTCAACCAGGTAGGCACATCAGTTGAGGTGAAGACAGAGACAGCCAGGTCTTGGAACATAGCCAGGGTGCTCTTGATCCTGGAGGAGGCCAGCGTCGAGTAGGAGGTCGTCGCCGTCTGACTTCGCCGCCACCGAGCACAAGAGCCCCGCCCACCTTGCCAGGAACGTATGTACTCTAGACTGTCTGGCTCTCCTATGTGTCCTACTAATCAACGTCTAGATAAATTTCAATCCAGTGCCAGTCAGATTTCCATCCTTTAGTAGCATGTAAGACCAGTTAGTAACACAACGATCATCGGGATTGAAGCGGCCGACCGGATAAAAAATCTGAAAGGCGACAGACTGAAAAATCAGCTAGCTGGAAGATAGCAAGGGTGTTTGTTTTTCTTTTATCGTTGTTGTTGCTGAGTAGCTGTTAAGTGGTACATGTGTGTGTGTGTTTTCTCTTTTCACAGCCATTTTGGCTCTAGGGATGGTGATTTCTGCCTCTGGGGTAAGAAACTTCATGAGCAAATTTTCTACTAACATGTTTCACCCCTTGCTTTCTCGCCACATATATTGCAGAGTTGCGCGCGGATCACGAAATATGTATGCCGCAAGTACAAGCCCGAGCTTCTCGGGGTCGGCAACCAGGAGCTGGAGGGATCAGCAATGGTGGACGTGTGGATGGAGGTGGAGGCCCACCATTACAGTCCTATAATAGATGCTATCCTCATGGAAATCAGGATCCGGCCAATCTTTGGGCAAAGAGTAGACGAGGGCGCCGTGTAGGGCAACATCGAGAAGCTAAAGAAGGTGCTGGAGGTGCACGGGTCGAGGCAGTCGAGCTCCAGGTACCTGGCTGGTGATTTCATCAGCTTCGCGGACCTCAACCATGTGTCCACCATGTTGTGCCTAGGGGTCACTGCATATGGGTCGGTTCTCGACGCGTACCCACGTGTGAGGGCATGGTGGGATGGGCTGAGGACCAGGCCGGCGGTGAGGAAGGTGTCTGACCTAATGAATCCATCCGTGAAGAATGATCTGAAATGATTTAGTTGGCAGCACATTAGTGTCATTTTTGCTTAGTATTTTGGACCTGATAAGTGCCACACGTGTGGCACGAACACATGGCAACTCTGAACATTTTTTACGACAAGTTTAGTTACACAAAGATGGCAACTTTAATTCCCATGCATGACAAGTTTCTTTTTGGATGTCAAGTTTCACTTTTTATTTAGTTTGTTTTCTGTTCCGGATGGCAACTTTAGTTTTAAAACGTCAGGGCGGTATTGCTTTGGCACTTATCATTTGGGTAGTATTTTTGGGGAGAAGGAAGTTCTATTACATTGCCCAAGGTATGCCTTACGGGTGTTGGAAGGTGACAAGCATCGCTCTTTGATTTCCATCTTTTGATTTGTTGTATTTTTTTAAAATAATTTATTTGACTATGTGTTCTGTATGGCTTGTGATTTCTTATGGTGTATGGGACAATGCGATATTCTTAGCTTTGTTGATTGTGGATCTATATATGTATCTTTCTGACTTTTTTGCATCTGGGGCAAGAAACATTAGGAAACATCTTTCGCAAACACATGTTTCCATCTAGCAAATATATAGCAATTCCATCAACCAAGCTAGAATACATAAACTTGTTATCACTTTACGGATTTATCCATAGTATTTCTCAAATGAACTTCATGGGCAAAATTTTCTATTGAAACTGAACATGTTACGGAAGGCCCACCAGGCAGCCACTGCAACGGGCGCAAACCCGCGACAATGTGCCCTGTAGCCAAGTGTGCAAAGGGACTGCCTGCACCCTCATATGAGCACCACATGTCGCCCTGTTACTAGGCTTTTCAAAAGAATATGCTTACGAAAAAATGGACACATTCCAAATAATACTTACAACATATGCATACTCCAAAGAATTAGCCATGGACAATGGTGCGTGAAAGCTTACTATCATGAACCACGGGTTGGTTAGCCTATCCCAACTTGTTAGGGAATAAATAAAGGCTTTGTTGTTGTTGTATATGTATACTCCAAATTCAAATGCAGCCAAAAAAGACAATACGCGCAGAAACCAACTGATTTCCTCACAACATTCTGTTTGGCTGGCACTATACTGCTGGTTCTCAAAATGATTATGAGTAGCACTCCCTTCGTCCCATAATATAAGAGCGTTTTTGACACTACTATTATGGGACGGAGGGAGTACCATATTCGGTTTTTGACACTCCGTTTGGCGATTGTGTATAATAATTACCGCTAGATGATAGTAGCAAATTCAGACAAAGTTAACCATGGCAAATATGGCATTTGGAGAGTGTATCTGTCTGCCATTGCCATTGGCATTGCCATGGATGCAAGGATTGATGGAAGTTTCTTCTATCTCTCCCCTCTCTGCTCAGGCGTGAGGCCTCCCTTGCCACAGGTGGGGCACTTCCTCATCCCAAAACCCTGGCAATCGAAGCACCTGAACCATAATCCCATAATTAATACCAGCGGTTTAGCAACACAAACACCAACAAAGTGGTATTCCTAGCACAACAAATACATCATATCGTCACGGCTTAACATTTCTCTTTTCAAATAATCAGAAAACAAAAATCTCTTTTAATTAATCAGAAGAAGAAGAAGAAAAAAACGTACTTCCATCTCTCGAAGATGTTGCCGTTCTTCTTGTTCCTGCCAGTCCCCTGCACCCATCAACAAATCAGCCAATTAGTTACTTTGCTCCAATGAAAAACACCTTCAGAAGACAAGACATGCATGGCTGCAGCAAGCAAAAAAAAAAAAAAAAAACTGGTCTTGCCTTGCAGCCTTCACATTCCACTGCACCCTTCCCCTTGCATGTCTTGCAGCCTGCAGCTACCTGAACAACACAAGCAGACAATGGCTTCTCAGCAGCACTTGCAATCTCGAGGCAGCACGGCTAGAAACAGCTGCGGTCAAGAAGAAGAACTGAAAGATTTGTGAGATTCACATACCAGTTTCGCCCCAGGCTTTGACGCCATGGCCGGAAGCGTCCTGGTCTTTGGCGTCGCTCGCTGCCGACACGAGAAGCAGCTGTGGTTCGTGGCGGCGGATGCCCTCAGGGAGACCAAGCTAGCACTGGCAGGCTCCATGGCTGCTGCTGCTGCTGCTGATTGCCTCGAAAACCTGCAAGTTGCAGCCCTATGCAGTCCAATACAGGAGATAAACTACCCTCAGAGTGCCATGAAGTTAAGCCTCTGAAGAAGAGACAAAGGAGGACAGTGACTGGGAAGTTTTGGAGCCACAGAAAGAAAGAAATGTGAGCTGCATTATTTGTGTTGTGAGCTCCCCTGGCCATATGATGAGGATAAGGATGAAGCTGATTTTCTCTCTGCGCTTACTTCGGCCTTACCTGAAGACCACAAAGAGCTACAGATACAGTATCTCTGCTGTCGACAGCAGATCTAAAAAATACAGCATCTCACATGTCTAAACAAATATGGGATGAACACAGAATACACTCACACGAAGAAGTTCATGTTTTCTCTAACAAATGAACAGGAGGAGAGTGGCTCTCTTAAAGTGATATTAGTACTGTGGTATCCGTGCACACAAAAACATGTATTCTTTCTTTTGTTCCCAGCAGACGACTAGCTTTCTTCATCGACAATAATGGTTGCTCCCGTGCCTATACCAAGCTCCACGAGCGAAGCCGTCTCTTCTTCCAGTAGTTGTGGTAGTGGGCATCCCTGCTAAAAAACAAGCAATGACTCAACAAGAATCTACTACTCCCTCTGTAAACTAATATAAGAGCGTTTAGATCACTATTTTAGTATTCTAAACGCTCTTATATTAGTCTAAACGCTCTTATATTAGTTTACGGAGGGAGTACCAAATATTGGCATATTCATAACTCATAAGCGAATTCTTTTGAGACACCAAAATAGTGCTTTTTTCCATGATTGCACTCCCATACATTAACAATAGAACTACCCAAGTATGATTGTTGGAGGAGACTAGCGAAAAAAGATATGTCATACCTCTTCCTCAAGAAACAATCTCAGTTTGATGTCCTTCAGTTTAAAGAAGCTCTCGCACAATGATTTCAGCTTCCCAACCTACACACAGACATTGGCAGTTAAAATGTCGAACGGAACAAAGTGCTGTAGCATCTCATAACCAGCTTAAGAAAAGAGCAGCAGATACAGATTGACAGCCTACTTTACGTATGTTGCCAAAAGGGAGATCAGACGAATGATCGTCATCACTGTAAGTAGTACGAATACGTGCCAGAGGGAGCCAAAGAAAAAGGATTACCAGTAAATACTTACAGTAGTTGCAGGAGGCAGTTTCTTTGTCAATGGTTGCTTCTCACCCATGGATGGCCCCACACATTTCAAGGTGATACCTGCATGCAGGACAGAAAAATCCCAGTTCATTCATGTAGCCATATTATTGTCCAATTTATCTAGTTCAAGATAATTACTTATAAGCCCAGAAGCCATCTTTTGTGGGCCTGAGGTCCTTGAAGTTGGCTTCTCATCTTCAATGCCATGAAAGGCCTTCAGTTCAGCAAACCTGCACTTAGAATTATGTGCTGCCTAAGTATACTCAATTAATTAATTGATGTTGATAAAAAAATCAGGTATCTTTCAGAAGTAAACAAATTGGCAAATAATGCCAGAAAACACAAATACATGTCAGCAATAAGCCAACCATGTAGTCCTAATTGACTAACAAGTGAAACATAACATTTTACAGTCAGTTAATGTTGCAAAAGTATTCTTCTGATTAGAGAGGATAAAACCATACAAGGAGTCTTCTAGTTAGAGAGATCACTGCATTATGATGACATCGCAACATCATCCTTCTCAGATGAACATGGGAACACCATTTGAGCAATTGGATTTTCTATTTTCTTTAAAAAAAATGCTCAAATCAATGGATTGGATCCTTAGTGCTCAAATGGAATGGAATTTTGACAAACTTACCTAGGGTGTAGCTGTTTGAGCAGTTCTGGTTCATTTGATTCTGCTTTTCCCATAACAAGGCGAATGTATCTACAATGTTACATCACAAGTATCAGAATTATGAAGATAGGCAAACCATATTTATTTAAAGATGTGTGGAATTAAAGAGGCTTTCTTGGAACACTAGAAGAAAAAGTAAGGGTACACGGAGAAAAACACAAATATGGCCCCGCCAACCATCTTGAGATGGCTAGCCAGCCATACAAGATCTGTATGTCGTAAAGCAGGTACTCCCTCCGATCCATATTGGTTGTCGCTAGGAGTAATAATTTACAGGGACAATAGTTTTTCCTACAAGAAGGGCAAAAGGGATTAACTGACCGTATTTCTGCTTCCCTCCGTTCACGTGCACTTACCTAGACAAAGAATGACATATTAAGGATGCAATGTATTGCTACATATATGCTGAAGACACACCCAGAGAAACAGCAATTACCTCACTGCCATTTAGTATCTTAACATTTCCTAGTCGAGCAACAAGCACAAATCGAGGAGCGCCTCCCTTGGCAGGATCAGCTATAGGATTATCAGAAATCCTGACGTCCTTTCAGAAAAACAGATTTCAGTGTAGCCGTGTCGATTTATAACTACGCAGCAATACCAAAGTAAAAAATGGAAGGATAATTCCTTGGAAACTAGCTCACCATTAAACTTGGGAAGAGGTTAAGTGAATCGACAGAAGGAAAGTCTTCTATTTCATTAGATCCTGAGGCATTTAAATGTCACCATTAGCACAACATTTCTGTTTCTACTTGAACAGCACAGAAGGCAATACTTTGTTAGAACAGGGTATTGTCTTATAATCTTAGTTTTGTGAAGTACGGGAATACAGAAAAAGGCAAGCACGAAAATACCTAATAAAAGGACTTGTAATTTTTCGAACGCCGGAGGCCCTGATGATGGAAGATTAGATGGGTATCTTACATGCTTTATCTTGTTCTTGTTCAAATGGAGCTGTTCCAAGCTGCAAGTCACAAGATCCAAATGAAAGAAATGCTGAAGCAGCACTAACATAAGTACAAAAGGTTCAATATATTTATACCTTCTTAAATAAGAAAGTTTTACCATTTCATCCCATGAAACAATGTGATTGTCTTCCAAATTTAAGAGCCGCAATTTATCGAAACCTTGCACAAATTTTCCAACTGGGGTCTGGAGAAGATGGTAAAATACAGTTAGTCCTCAAATATTGTTAATGCACACTTTGCTGAAGGAATAAAAGTATGAACTACAAACTTTGGGAATGGTTATCCATTTAAAATGCAGCACATTGGCAATGAAATGGCAGAAAGCTTCCAAAAACATTTGTTAGGTATTGAGGTGTTTTGCTCTTTTCTTTGGATGCAGATGAGATGAAGAACAAGAAGATAGCAATTTTATGTAAAGCACATAAGAACAGAAGTACGAGGAGAAATGCTAACCGTGATTATGTTCAGCTTGTTCCATATTAGGTGGAGGTCAGTGAGACATGCAAATGGAACTTTAAGCTTTTCAATCTGTTCCACATAAGTCGGCATCAAACGTCTAGCGTGATTGATAATTTGATATCGACTGATAATATTTCAAGTAGTCCGCATGCAGCATAGCACATACCAGTCCCCAGGTTACACCACAGTTGTTGAGAACCAGAACACGAATATTCTTCAGCAATGGACTTTCTACAAAGTCATTCTCCATGGTATTGTTTGTCAAATCAAGAACTTCCAGAGATGGCAGAGCTTGACACAGAGAGAATATATCCTGAGAAAAATCCAAACAGTTTAGGAACATTCCAGCAGATACATGGCATTAACATTAGCGGCAAAAAATCATAGATAAAAGAAAGTGACATGTTGAGACAGCAAAAAAGTTATAAAACATGCACTGTCAACTCAGAAAAAGTACTAAAGGTGTTCTGAACTGATGTAATAACAATGAATATGGACAGCACTTACACAAGGACATGCAAGGAAATACTTACTGATAAGTGACAGCAGAACTAACACTAATATGTTATCACACAAATTAGTAACAACTCCAAGCTTATTAGTGATGAAATTTAGCAGCACCACATGCCAGTTACTCATCTCTTGCAGTCTTCATGACATGGCATGGTCAAATTTTAAAATAAAAATCAAACGGAATGAGAAGACAAACAGGTATAGCATTTTGTCTGTTTCAATTTTATTCAGTTGCATATATTATGGCCATACGAGTTAAGAATTGTAAAAGGTCATTGAGTTCAAATCAAATCTGCGAAAGTACGCTTGCAAAAAAAGGGGTACATACTTGCCACTGAGAAATGAGATTCCCGGTTAAATCAAGTTGCCTGAGATCTGAAACAAGCAAAACAATTAGCCAGGACACTCACGAAACTGGGATGCTGATTATAGACTTTGTATGCATACTTGACTGGCTTCAAGTCTCGAATAGATTATTAGTAAAAAATATTGGTTCTCATGCTATAGTACCTTATATCATTTAGGAAATTTAGACCACTTCCAAACAGAGGTAAGGTAGGATGTAAGAGGCGGCATAAGGGTTCCAGTAAGAGTGATGGTCCATATTGTTTTTACATTTTATCAAAATTTAGAAAGTATGTTCCACTATCTCCCATGACGAAACGAACTGAATGCGGTAGATATGGAACCTTCATGACCAAAACATGGCAAACTGAATGCAGCTGATTGTCCTACCTCAGTGGAAACAGAACAGTCATCAAAACAAAACAAAAATCAGGCGGTTTGCCGCGTATCGCTGAGAGCAAGTCAAGCAAGGATTCTAAAATTAGTGAACTTACTTGGAACCAACCCCTGCAGTTCCTCCGGCGATCCGGCCGAGCTTACTCCCATAAAGGAAACAGACGCACACAGCAGCTCATCAAAGTTGTTGAGCTTGTCCCGGACCTTGTTCGTCCCGACCAGCTCCACCGACACGCGCTTCTGGCTCGTCGAGAACACGTACATTTCATCTGAACACGACAGAGCGTGCGTGAGGAGGTCACATTGCCAATTTACAAGATCCAAGTACAACAGGAAACAAGATCAAAGTACTCAGGAACAATAATAAAATGGTTGGGATCTTAGTATCTTATGCCGACTTGCCAGGAAAGACAGGATTATCAACATGATAGATGCTCAAAAGCTAGATCCTGCGGCATAAAAATCCTATTTTGAAGGCATGGGCGCACCTTGTTCCTCCTTGGTGAAGTCGTCGACGCGGTAGCGGAGGCGGAGGGCGTCGGGGAGCGGGATCCCGGCGCTGAGCGCGGAGGGGCGCGCGAAGGAGGCGGAGCGGTCGCCCGCGGCGGCGAAGTAGCGGCGGCCGGCGAGGGAGCCGTCGTGGCGGCCGCCGGCGCCGCCGTCCCAGTCGACGCCCACCCAGTCGCCGGCGTGGCCGTCGACGGGGCCCAGGTAGCGCACGGTGCCGGCGCGGCGCGGGTCGCCCGCCGCGTGCACGCGCTGGCCCAGCCGGAACCCGCCGGCGGCGGCCATGTGGGTGTGATGCGGATCGGAGGGGGCAGAGGAGAGAGCGATGTGCCGCTGACCAGGGTGGACCCACCCACGACTCGTTTGAGTAGTACTCCCTTGTTCCGTACTACTCCCTCCGTTCCAAAATAGATTTTTTTTAGACACGTTCCAAAAATAAATGACTCAACTTTGGCCCACCACACTATTTCTCCGGGCGATCCTTTCAAACCTGTAGAGACATCAATCTATGGCGAGCTCCATCCACGGCGTAGGCGTTGGGGACGAGGATCCCACCGGCGATCCATCTTGGCGTCGACGACGGGATTGTCGCACAGCTTGGTCTCGTGCTCCCGCTCCCTTCAGTGTCAGCGTTTCAACGAAGCGCTCGTTTCAGCTTTGACTGTTTAGAGTAGATCGTGCATGCCTCCCTCTCTGCGACCTGTACGACGACTAAAGCAACGAACAACCTGCGCTAATTTTCGTGCTAGAACCTAATACCCCTATGATATTGGGAAGGAAGGAGTACTGTTTGAGGACAGCGAAGAGACTGGCCAAAGGTGGCGCGAGAGGGCATGTGTGGAGCCCCGGGTAGGAGAGTAGGGGAGGCGGACGAGCTGGTTCGGTGGATGGCCGCCAGAGCAGGGGCGGATGACACCGAGCAGAGAGGGTGGACGCTGGAGCTGAGGCGTCGGGGAGCCGAGCCACGTAACCATGGGCAGCAGATAATAGCCGGGGCCAGGGGAAGGAGGCCGGTGTATCAATAAATCCTTTAAAGCTCAAAAGATTGTGGTGTTTTAACTGGTCAAAATTCATTTATAGTGGTATGTCAAAAAAGTTTATGTCGGCGAAAAACACTAACCTATCAAAAACATTTCACACTATAAAGAGTGTGGTTGTTATAAAATTAACAACCAGTTAATAACTGCTTAAATATAAACAAAATGGTTATCAACACATACGAAAACCACAAACACAATATACACTCAAAATATGTTAGCCTTGTGCTCTAAAAAGAAACGCCAAGGATGATTTTTTTATAACAAGAAAAATGATTTACTGCTCTTCGTTGGCCTCTATGCCAAGCTCTCGCGTGTCTCATCCGATATGATTCATTACATAAAAGTACCTACATCTATCCAGGGTGTCACTTTTGTTTTCAATATTAAACGTGCCATGAGCATATCACACATTTCTAATTTTCATCCCTTGATTTGTCCCCTGACCTACGCTTCCGAGTTACCGTAGTAGTTATCGCTTTTAGGCATTGACACATTCTTCGAGATGTTGATTTTGACCATTATTTTTTATTACGCCATATCATAGAAGTTTTATAATATTGTAACTTAAAATGATACTTCTCAAATAAGTCCACATGTAAGATTCTCAATTATCCAATCAAAATATTACTAGCACTCGAAATTTGTAGGGTTTCGGCATCGAGTTCACAATAATTTGTCCATGAATCTTGGTTCATCTTCATCTGTATTGTAAACACCCACGACTCAGATTTGCCATAGCAGTTGTACATCTCATCAACCAATCTATGTTAGGCAAAAACAATAACCCACCGAAATAGACATCACCTGTATTGGTTAGACAGTGTGATAGTAACTACGCCAATATTGGTTATCTAACAACACTTAGTAAATCACGATGCTTATGCAATCGAATCAAAACATATCAACTTTGTACCATCACAACAAAATTAAAAAGCTAAACAACTCTCTTTTTGGTAAAGACAAGTAAAGGCTAAAACTCTTTATTAGCCAAAAAAAAAAAAGAGGAGGTGTGAAGACAACTTTTGCACTCTTTGATTAGCCGCTAAGCCATCCCAACTCCCCTCACGCGTCCTCCGTCGGCCATGGCGGCATATAACCGGACCAAAGACAAGAAAAGGCGGAGACTTCTCTCGCCCGACTCCCTTTGCTTCCCCTCCCCACCTTCCCCCGCTCCCCTCCATCGATCCGCGCACGCCAGCCGCCTCCGCCGGATCCCCTCCAGCAGCGCCGCCCCTCCCCCGAATCCGCCGGAGCCCAGACGCCCGCCATGAGCGCCTCCGAGTAGTAAGTCCCCCCCGCCGCCGCCGGCGCCGCCGATCTTTCTTTCCTTTCCCCGTCGGTTTCTTGGAGGTTGTTTCTTTTTCTCGGTCCGGGCGGGTGGGTGATTGACGCGCCGTGGTATGCTGCTGCAGCGACTACCTCTTCAAGCTGCTCCTCATCGGCGACTCCTCCGTCGGCAAGTCCTGCCTCCTCCTCCGCTTCGCCGTGAGCAGAAACCCCGATCCCCCTCTCCTTCCTTCCGCCCTTTTCTCCGATTGGGGAAAGGAAAAATTTATGAGGCTTGATTGGTTGATCCCTTTTTGCAGGACGACGCGTACGTCGACACCTACATCAGCACCATCGGCGTCGATTTCGTAAGTGCAGACAGACGATGGATCCCCTTTTGCTCTGATTGATTGATTGATTGATTGATTGATGGAGCTCCATTAAGTAGCTGCTGCAAGTACAGGCTTCTGACTGAATTTGGTGTACCTTTTTTCATGAATGTGTCTGCAGAAAATCCGGACCGTCGAGCTCGATGGCAAGTCGGTGAAGCTGCAGATTGTGAGTTTCAGTTCACAGGGATTTCGCTGATGCCAGTTCATTTGTTTGGTAGTTTTGTTGTCTGTTAATAATTGGGATATATGGTGCTTGGATTCATTCTCACTTCATTAGAAATCATATAGAAGGGTGGGTGGGTGGGGATTGGTGGGGCTTGCTGTCCTAGATCTTGGTGGTGTTAGGTTGTTACATGGATTGCTTTATCCGAAACGGTGGGTACCAACTCTGCAAGTTAATCAGAGGTTTCTGGTTGGTTTGCTCGATACATTGTCCTGACAAAACTCAGTATGGATTGGCTGGCAGTTTTTGGTTCTTAACTCTATTTTAAGCTCCTCCAATGGTGGAACCAGGGAGGTGGGGATAATTACATTATTATAATTGTGGGGGGAATGCAGTGACACCTAGAAAATATACCGTCTGTGGAGCATGCCCTGGACTCGGCAATTGACCGAGGTGCCTTCTTTAGCTGATTTTTATTAGGGAGCCCGATACGTTGCACCAACTAAAGCTCTTAATTGTTTGGAGAGGAGTTGCTTTATATTGTAAGGGAGATCTTTTATGATAAACCCCTGTGTGTACATCACCGAACTTAGACTGGGCCAGTGTACTCCTCAAGTAATTAGTTACTGTACGACCTATACTGTACAGGCTTGCTAAGTAGTCATAATTGCAAATAATTGGAAGCTATCGCGTTGATTGGGTACCAACTCTGCAAGTTAATTAGGGGTTTCTGATTTATGCATTGTCTTGTCCCGACAAAACTCGAGGGATTGGATGGCAATATTTTTTTGTTATTAAATCTGTGTTAACTATGTCCCAGTGGTGGAACCAGGGAGGTGGGAATAATAATTTCAGTATTAAAACTGTGGGGAAAAGCAGTGACACGTAGAATTAATGTACCATCTGTGTAGCATTCCCTTAGCTCAACAATTGCCGCAACTCTGTTGCACTGTCTGCGCACCTTTTTTAGCTGATTTTCATTAGGGGGGGTGGATATTAGCTTGGAAAATAAAATGGCCTGGTTGGTTTTGTAATATCGCCTATCGTTGTTGATAATGTTGCACCAACTAAAGCCCTTAATTGTTTTGAGGGAAACTGCTTTATATTATATAAGTGAAGTCTTTTATGATAAACCCTGTGTGTGGACATCACCAAACATAGTGGGTCACTCGCTGAGTAATTACTTACTGTGCAACTTAGACTGTACATGCTTGCTAAGCAGTCATAATTACAAACAATTGGAAGCTATCGCGTTGATGGTTAGTTGTTAGTTGAGACTTGATGTGTTAGGTCAGCATTGCTTTACAAAATCTACCTGTGTTCGTTCAGTCTTTCGGTTGTTGTAATGTAATGATGGTCTGTTCCTTGTTCAGTGGGACACAGCAGGCCAAGAAAGGTTCAGGACAATAACAAGCAGTTACTACCGGGGAGCGCATGGAATCATTGTAAGCATACTCGTATTACTGATTATCCTATTCACATGATGTTAATTTATTTTTGGATCTGTTTTACTTCCCTGATGTGATACAGTACTTTAGGACTGGTTGAATTGTGTCACAGTTTCACTCTAGTAGTTATTGAACTGTACTTGTTCATTTTCGCTCTGCATCATTTACTATGCTTTATCATTCAGGAATGAGGATCTACATTTTCATAGGATTATCGTGGTGTTAATACTCCTTACTACACTTTTCAGATCGTATATGACGTGACAGATAGGGAAAGCTTCAACAATGTCAAGCAGTGGTTGAGTGAGATTGATAGGTATGCCAGTGACAGTGTGTGCAAGCTTCTAGTGGGGAACAAATGTGATTTGGTTGACAGTAAGGTCGTCGATACAGAGGAGGCCAAGGTAAACCCTTCTTTTTTTTTTTGTCCCATTGACAATATTAGCCATAGAGTCCAAATGACAACAAATTCCTGTGACCATGCTACAGTTCTAATGTCAGTTACTCAATTTCACAGCTTTCTGTTATCAACATTTAGGAAATAATGTGATCTCTTTTGTGTTGGCTAAAATACCTAACCATGATTTTAGTTTGAGCACACATGGTATATTTTAATGGACAGAACAATGCCTCTCTAGTTGCCACGATAAAACAATATCCACCATGAATCTGTTGATAAATTGACATGCTTCTTTATTCTTCTTGATACTCCTCTTCCTAATGCAGTTCTGATCTGTGCTATTCATCAGGACAATTACTCCGAATATGGAAATCAAGTGACTAACATATCTATGATGAATTTCAGGCTTTTGCAGAATCGTTGGGAATGAATTTTCTTGAGACAAGTGCAAAGGAAGCCATCAATGTGGAGACAGCTTTCTTAACCATGTCATCAGAAATCAAGAACAAGTAAGCCAAGAAATGCACATTCTTAGAAGGCCCTTTTTCTTCCGAGTTTCTCTGTTAAATTTGGCACTGATAGGTCATCAAGCGAGCTGTATGCTTGTGGAAAGAAAAGCTCTGGGAATTCCGTAATTATATTTTCATTTACTGGTTTCTAAAATATGATAACTCAAATGTTCATATATTTCTTGGGCTATGTGCATCATCAAGAGAGGCCGGGAGAGCAATAAAACCTTGCTTTTTCTGAAGAAACTTGGCCAGCAAGAGCAACGTTGAACAGCTCCTCAAAATACTTCCTATGGGAGCTTTTATTACTTCGATTCTTTGACAACGTTATCGCTTCAGTTTATACATATAGATATATTCACATCAGTTTCGCTGAGGGCCAAATGCATATCATACAGTTATCTCCTCATATGGTTACTTTAGCCACCTTTAAAAAAACATCTTATGTGCATGCTTACCATTTGACAGTCTCGCCTCCTGTTCGAGTGATGGACCCTAGCTGACTACTGAGCTTTTTTACTTGCCTCCAGGATGGCGAGCCAACCTGCGGTGGAGAGGAAATCGACGGTCCATGTTCACATGAAAGGGCAGCCCATACAGCAGCAGAACAGCAGCTGCTGCTCCTCATAAGCTCAGCAAGGCACCATTCATACACCTCAGGGCTGGAGAAGGCGGTGAATTGGACATACTGAATACAGAACTTGTATAAAACAGAACCTGTGTTACTGCTTACTAGTGTTTAATATACCCCGTCGCAGTTTGAGTTTGTTGTTATGCATCGTCAGTGTTTTAGGCGCATTTGATGGATCTTAGGTTACAACAAAATTGCATTATGGTTAACCCAAGCTTGTCGATCATCATCCTGTCGTCTTTCAGAAAAGGATCATAGTGTTGCTGATTATCTGGAGTTTGTCTTTAGTCACTACTTTGTAACAGAAGTTGTATGAAAATATGATTAGTTCAAATATGATTATCTGGAGTTTTCCTATTTTATTTTCAAATTGCTGCACATTTTTTTGAAATCCGGGAACATTTGTTGATTTTTTTAAAATTGTGAACAATTTTTGAATTGACGGACATTTTTCGAAATCATCAACATTGTTTAAAATTCATAAATATTTTTTGAACCAGTGAACATTTTTTTAATCAATTTTTTTTATGGAATTTGGTTATAATTTTGAAATTCATGAACATTTTCAAAAGTATGAAAATTTTTTAACATCCACAAATTTTTTTTGAGCTGGTGAACATATTTTAAATCAAAACCATTTTACGAAATTTGGTAACATTTTTTAAATCTATGAACAATTTTCAGTTTGAAACATTTTTACCAAGGGCCCTTGGTGCACTGAATTACTCTCAATAGAAAATTCGAATATGGTTCCGGACATGTAACCCTTTTCATATAATTTGGTTGACATTCTGCACTTTATTGAGGAACAGGTTGTCGCAAGGAAAATTAATTAACTGGAAGAGAAAAAACTCAGCTAGTACGACGACAATTAGCAATATTAAATATAGCTGCCCAAATGTGCGGGCCGTCGAGTTAGTCTTTATAGAACGAATCAAACTAGAATAGTTTAAGGAATAAATTTATAATATCTAATAATTTCTTGAAAAATGTAGTCAACTCCTAGCGGTTCCAAATGTGCGGGCAGTATCGATCCCACATACGAATGACTGATGAAGATTTTCTCTACTCTTAAATCCGAGAGATCTTAATATTGCAAAACTTCCTTCACTTTCAGGATCGATCCTTCAACTTATCGTGCACGTACTTAGTATAAAGGTTCAGTATTGCAAAACTTCCTTCACTTTCAGTATTGCGCCTCAACCTGTACAAAGATTGGGAGAAAAGGATGGCAATCAGCTTCCAATGAGGCAACAAGATCAGGTAGATATGCAGCCGGCGAAAGTGTTTGCTTGGTCAGGGGAGGAGAACTGCTGCGTCACACATGAACTACACCATGATCTGTTGCCATGAAGAGAGACACCCCAGATCAAGATAGTCGCAATATTTTGATGATGATTGCAGATGTTACTTTTTTTTCTATTCGGTGACTGAGTCTCAATCATTCCGATGGTTTCTGTCGTGAGTTAATTCAACATATATGCACACCCGAGAGTACTATCTGATGGAATCATCTAGCAGTTCCTGATGGTTGTGCTCTCAAGTGCCATTTCCCTAATATATAGACATAAAGAATATATCCTGCTTTAATTGTTCTAACAGATTGTTATTCTTTCATTGCTTAAGTGCTACACCTATTGCCTAATTATGTCCAGCTTTTCGGAATTAGTAAGATTAACTTTACTAATCTCTCTTCATTGTCATAGTTGTTTGACACAGCGTAAATGCAATTGTTTTTGGAACAAGTTATCCTGATTTCTCAAGCCATAAATTTTAACAATATTAATTAGAATATAATAGACGGGATGCATAATATGCTTATGGAAAGCTATATTCAGTTATTGAACCAAAGTTCTTCACTATGCTAAGATTAAGAACTTTCTCACTTGCCTGGAATTGTCTTATTAAGTCAAATTTGCTCACTACTTTATGTCATTTCAAACTTAATTTTCTCGCTAATTATCGTATAACAACAATTTACTCACTGAAGGTAGAGGTTCAATAAAATTGCAGAATTATGGTACAACCTGAACTGGTATGTTTCTCTTCTCGTCGTCATGCATATCTTCTTGCACACTATTCTGTTTCTACTCTTCAAGTGACAGCACTGTCCTTCCTGTTAATGTAGATGACTGCTCGATGTTGTCACAAGATGAAGATAAGAAGTGAGATATGATGCAAGTGACTAAGAAGAAACATTATCACCTCCAAAGGAAATCTCCAATGCCTATTTAATTGTGGGTTTTTTATTTGCACTTAGTTTTTCAGATGTTTTGGTTGAGCGGATGATTGAGTAGTACCGGGAGCAAACATTAATATAAAAACACATAATCTTTGTATTTCTAGCCAGTTGTGCATTGTTCAGTTTTATGAAATGGGTTTATTTTATCTAAATTACCTATATTTCATTTGTCTAATATATTCAGTTTTTTCTTGCTACAATTCCCGCAGCAACGCGTGGGGTGTCATCTAGTGTAGACTAACAGATACAGATACGCGTGCATCGGGCGCATGACCACAGGTGCATCACTGATTCCAGATCCAAAGCAACAAGTCTTGTGCTGCGCGCCTCCTCATTTCACACATGGTTTCCGGTCCCCTTTCTTATTCAATCACCACGTCAAGATTAATAGCCTCTCGACAATGGCATTTAAAATCCACGTGGCATCACCTACTAACGTACTATATGTATTAATCCGCCCAGGAGTTAATTGCTATGAGATACCACAGAGTGCTCGCCTGTGAGATAAGAAAAAAAACAACGAAGATAAACTACGGTAATCCACGGGTGAGCAGTAAATCCAAAAACAATACTTTGAATTTTTTTACATACAATATGCTCGAGTACACTAAAAGCAGCTTCAACAGGGCGGCCCATTTCGTCTGCTAGCGTCCGTTTGGGTCGGCGCGGACACACAAGTCAGCCCACGGACGCGCGTCCGCTTTTCATCCGCGGACGACCCATTCCCGTCTTATTTTTTAACCGGATTTGCATCGGCGCGGACACGAGAGGGACGCGCGCGCTCGCCTTCTCCTTCCCTCGGGCCCGCTGGTCGGTGGCACATTGGCCTCCCCCCATCCAACAGCAACCCTCGCCCGCCTCCTTCGTCGTCGCCGCCGCCGCCGGTGACTCTACCAGCTGCCGGCGCCGCAACATCCGCTCAGCAACGCCGCCACCGCCGTCTTGCCGCCGGGGAACCGACTGCTTCCCACCCCCGCTCCTCCCCAACACAGCTGCAACCGCGACCAAGAAGCCGTCTCGCTGCCCCGGCCAGATCCTCACCGGCACGCTTGTTGGACGCCGGTCCGCTCGTCGGATGCCGGCAGGGCAGCTAGCTGGTCTGTGCGCGCCGTGACTCCCTTCGCCGACCGTCTTGTTCGTCGACGCCCGCAAGCTGTTCGACAGTTTGCCAAGGTACAAAATGGACTGCGTCGACGAGTTCTTTTTCACAATTTCCTTTACGACTACGACGACTCGTCGTCCGATGACGAGGAGGAGATATTGGCTCCCGTATTGGTCCAACATTGAATCGCAACCGAGAGAGCGGGCATCTCCTTCTTTGGAAGGACTACTTTGATACAACAAATCCGTTGTTCAAACATCAGAAATTCCGCCGCCGTTTCCGTATGAGTAGGCATCTTTTCAACTGTATTAGAGAGGGGTGGTCGGCTATGATGACTATTTCGAGTGCAAAGAGGACGTCGTTGGAAAGATTGGTTCCTCCTCTTATCAGAAATGCACTGCCGCAATCTGAATGCTTGCACATAGAGTGCCCGGTGATCTCATTGATGAGTACGTCTGTTTGAGAGAGTCTTCATGCCTAGAGTCCCTGTATAAGTTTTGCAAGGCTGTTATTGCTGTGTTTGGCCCTGAGTATTTGAGAGAGCCGACTCCTGAAGATACAACCCGTTTGTTGGCGATGAATGCCAGCGGGGGCTTCCCAGGGATGCTTGGCAGCATAGAATGTATGCACTGGGAGTGGAAGAACTGCACTTCTGCTTGGCAAGGGCAGTATAAGGGCCATGTTAGGGATTGCACTGTCATACTAGAGGCCGCGATGTCTCAAGATCTCTGGATCTGGCACTCATTCTTTGGCATGGCTGGATCACACAATGATATCAACGTGCTTCAGCGCTCGCCGGCGTTTGCTAGGCTTGCCAAAGACAACAACCCACCGGTGAACTTTACTGTCAACAGCCACAACTACGACAAAGGATGCTACCTGGGTGACGGTATCTATCCTTAGTGGACCACTATTGTCAAAACAATCCCGAACCCTGTCGGAAAGAAGAGGAAACGATTTGCCCAAGAGCAAAAGAGTGCTAGGAAGGATGTCGAGCGTGCCTTTGGTATTTTTGCAATCTGGATGGGGCATCGTTTGGTATCCTGCTAATACCTGAAACACGCATAAACTGTGGGAGGTGATGACTGATTGTATGATCATGCACAATATGATCGTAGAAGATGAACGCCCGGAACGTCTATACGATCAAGGGTTTCAGTTTCAGGGTGAGAATGTTGTGCTTGAGCATGGAGGAACCACAACCTTTGAACAGTTCATCCAATTTCATCATGACATGCGTGATTGGGAAACTCACGTGTAACTGCAGAATGATTTGGTTGAGCATATCTGGGCTCATGTTGACAACCAATAGATGTATCTTCTTTATTCGGCTTGCAAAACTATATGAGACATTTTTACTTGTATTTGGCTTGTAAAACTATGCTATTTTACTCGATTGCAACTATGTTATTTGACTATATGTTTGAATGCAAAAGCAATGAAAAAATGAGCTATTTGTTAAAATAGGGCGGCCAGCCGGCCACGCCGGTAGATATGGGTCGGCACGTTGGGCGCACTGCCAACCCAAACCTAAAACAGGGCGGACGCCAGGCGGGCGGCCGACCCAAACGGACAAAAAGCAGACAAAATCACCGTCGGTTTGGGTCGGCCCGTTGGAGTTGCTCTAATAGCATGCACATTTTCGAGGTGAAATAACATTCGAGGAGCTCTGGACAAGGGTCTCCAAAAAGTGCCCGTTTTTGAAGTTTCTTTGAGGGCTAAATTTTGCTTTCTTTTTCCTTATATAAAGCTCCTCGAATGTCATTTGTTCATAAATTTTTCCACCCTCACAGCGCACTCGAGCATCTCAGAGGCCAAACAAATCAGACACTTTTTGATACTTTTCGAATTTACCGTTCATGAAAAAAAATGCGGTGGCCTAAGTCTAGAAAAGCATGATTAGTGCCACAGATTGGTTGGCATCATGGCAGCGAGCCAGTAGACACATCACCTTTTGAGAGAGGATTCGTTGGGTACCCTGCAGCATCTCGCGATGCGGTTATGCTGGGCCGGTCTGCAGAGTAGCTCGCGCTAGTTATTAGCTTCTGTGTGCATGCGTCTTGGGACCCCGCACACATAAATATACAAGATGTTGATAAAAACAACATAACTACTCCCTACGTCTAAGTGTATAAGTTATTTTATGAAAATCAAATAATTTCAAAACATTTAGATGTGGTGTATTAACTTTCACCTCGTTTCTTATTTCTTGACATAAATAGAGGAATGAACCAATAAGAGACGTGAGGCATGTACGATTTCAATCACTTGAGACTTCCAAACACGACATGCAGTGATCTAATAAACGGCGTAGACGGAGGGAGTATACAAGATTAGTCAAGCGATTGACATGCATTAATCACTTTTAGCACCGATTAAGGATTCATAACTTTGCACGCGGAACACGTGGTGTGCAACTTTAACTTTTTGAGATAGCTAACCACTTATTCCAAGCGGTGTATGCAACTCAAACTTGATACCAAAAAGGATTTGTAAGGTAGTATAATAAGGATATACCAGCATAGCAGATTGGCGTGGCGCCATGCCATTGGACGGCGTAGCTTATAAAGTTCCTCGACATGCCGCGTAGTATCTCTCATTTCATAGCATAGCCTACCTATCTTGGCAGTAGACCAGAAGGCAAGGCAGAGGGCATGGTGGACGCCGGGGTGACGGGCGTGCTGTCGAAGCTGGGGGAGGTGGCGTCGGCGGAGGCGACGGCGCTGCTCCGGGTGGACGAGCAGATCCGGGAGCTGCGCCGGCGGCTGGTGTACCTGCAGGCGCTCGGCCGCGGCGCCGACCAGCAGCGCCAGCGAGCTGCTGCTGCTGTGGGCGCAGGAGACCCGGGAGGTGGCCTTCGAGGTGGAGGACGCCGTCGACGAGTTCCATCTCAAGGTGGAGGCCTTCCAGGCCAAGGCCAGGCCCAGGCGGGGCCGCCGTTACTCCTGGTACCACTCGGCTCTCACGCTGCTAAGCGGGCTCGCCATGCAGGCAATTAATTAATTACCAGTCGGCTAATCTTGATCAGGAGAAGTAAGTTTCTCGGGTTAGCAAAGGTGATGATGTGTTTCTGCTGGTGGGCAGATTGTTGCAAGGCATGGCCTGTCAAGGGAGATAACAAAGATCAACGGGAGGATCAAGGAGATCGGTGAGATCAAGGAGGCGTATCAGATCCAAAGCTCCCCGGCTGAGATATGGAGCGCGTCCTCCATTGGTGCCGCCGATGCTGACTGGTATGGGTCATTTTCTTTGTCCTCTCTACTGCTACCTCCATTCCACAATAGTTGTCAGGGTCCCCCATCAGTTGTTAGTACGTATTTTTATTTGAAATATTTTAAGATTTGTTGTCTAATACATATGTGGCAAAAAAGTTTACAGTCTACCAATCACGTGTATAAATAGGTTACATGGCCTTTTGAACTTCATAGTTGCACCTAAATAGATCGTAACAGCTAAATCTCTATGACTGTACGTAAATTGATCTTGTACCTTAAATCTATACAATTACACCCAAATATAGATCATATTCCAAAAATCTACATAGTCATAGCATAAATGTTAGATATTGATAATTGTATGTAACCAAATCATAAACAATCGAGAGAGCATTGCTATGGAATCAAAAGCTTTAGTTTGTGCTAGTAATTTATTTGTTTTTTAATATTTACACAATAATATATGCAAGGAAGAGCAATGCGAGGAGGTCCAAAATAAACAAAAACCGATTACTCCTTATTGGCATGCAAAAAATGACAAATGAACGTTGTAGTTCTATGCTAAGAGCATACATTAACTGATCTAGCGGGGCACGCAAGGTGCTAATTAGTTTGGGTGTCAGTGCAGCTTGATGGCTAGCTAAATAAATAGATTATTAAAAAAGGAATTAAAATCATTAGATTTTTTGTTAAAAATCCACCATTATTTTTTGTTATTTATTAAAAAGGAAACGTTATGGCTCACCCGACTGATTACCGTCGCCTCGTCTCCCACCTCGGGCGCATGACACGTGTCCGTGCGAGATCTCGGTCTAGATTGTAACATGGTCCATGTTTCAGTCAGAACATCAACACAAGCCGAAACCCGTTCTTCCACCCATCCTCACCTCGCCTCGTCTCTCTCTCTCTCGCACGCACACATGGAAAATAAAAGTCAAAATGCACGTTTTGAAAATATCAACTTTAAAATTCCATACATTGTGCTATGAACGAGGTAAATGGGAGTAGAATGTCTAAATGAGATAGAAAAGGACAAACACTTAACATTTTGGCCGAAGTAAAGATGTTGCGGGGGCCGTTGTACTATTTCAAATGAAAAACTGATGGCTTAAGAACATAACTAGAGTATTAAAGAAAGAAAGAAAACAAAAAGAATTTTTTTTAACTATGTAGCTCCGTCGTTAACTAGGCACAATCAAGGATGACGCGGACTCTATAATATGCCAATGTAACTGCCCTCACGCCCTCTCAAAGAGCCAATATAAATAGGATTACTCGTTCAGAAGCATGAAATGCAAATAAGCGATTGAAGGAACAACCGAGTAATTAAGTACTACTCTCTCCATTCGAAATTACTCGTTCAAGGAATGAATGTATCTAGATGCATTTTAGTTGTAGATATATCCATTTTTATTTATTTTTGTGACAAGTAAAATGTCTTATATTAGTTTATATAAAGGAAGTGATAGGAAAAATTATCACGCCTGGACCTCACCTTATGACCTCCACCGTACAACAGGAGATGGCGATGCCTTTCATAGCAGGTCAGTAACGAACGGTTGCTGGCTGTCGGCACGCACTACACGTGCCCACGTGGAACACTTGATGTCCAGCCCACCAGACAGACAGATCGTGCTCCCTGGACCTGCATCTGCATCTGCATGCATGTTGCAGGAACGTAAAACCAACTCCTGCAAGTGCCTCATGCATGCATGCAAACAAAAATTGGGGTGAGACCATATAACATCGATTGTTTGTGTAAACGCAGGGATATTGAGGCTGACAACGCCATCGAGTTGAGGGGGGAAGAATTTGCGGCCCTAAAAACACACATCCTGGAGGAGCAGAGCAAGATAGAACGTCGAGCTGTCATCTCCATCGTTGGGCCAAGCGGCATTGGTAAGACGACACTGGCCAGAAAGTGGTAAACTTCAACAGCTTCTGAGAAAACATGAGCACAACTACTTGGTGGTGCTCGATGGCCTGGTGGACATGAGTGACTGGAACTCTTTGGTCAGCTTGCTGCCAGATGACAACCCCAGAAGCCGAATCCTTCTCACCACACAGCTCAAAGTGAGGGAAATTAAGCCCAGCGTCAAGCAGATCGCACCGGTTGTTCTGCAGCCTCTTGGCAGCACCGGCGGCACCAAGGACATTCTGAAGCTGTTCTACCGGCGAGCTTTCGGTTTCGGAGCAAATGGTTTTCACCCCCGCGTGATGAGTGATTTATCCGAAAGGAGTCTCAAGATATCGGCAGGCCTCCCATTAGCAATTGTTGTGCTCAGCGGGCTCCTTCGGACCAAGAATTTTGGTCATGAATGGAACGACGTGCTCGAGCAACTGGAGGAGTCCAAGGGCCAGCCAATCAGATGCCTATGGGCACTGGCCTTCGAAGACCTGCCACACCACCTCAAGTCATGCTTCATGTACTTTGCAATGGCATCGGACAACATCCTCCTCGATCCGGACCGCCTGGTGCGTCTGTGGATTGCCGAGGGGTTCGTTGCGCCAAAGAAGGGCAAAACCTTGGAAGAAGTCGGGCTGGGCTACCTCAAGCAGCTCATCTCGAGAGGTTTGGTCCAGGCCGTGAAGGACGCCAGAGGAGGCATCAAGTTTGTATCGGTGCACAGCCTGCTTCACGCCTTTGCAGAGTCTGAGTCTCAGGAGTCTGGATTCTTTGAGATGCACCACCATGCCAATGTTCTCAAGCCGCATTCCGTGCGCCGCCTCGCCCTCCACAACTACATCTGAGAGCCCAGCTGGCACGACCAAACTGCATGACCTCAGTTTCATTCGAGGCTCGCGGTTTCTCCGTGTCATTGACCTCTATGGCCTGTTGCTTGCAAGGGTCCCTGATGAGATCGGCGACATCATCCACCTGAGGTACCTTGGTATCAGAAATTGCAAACTGGCGGTGCTCCCCACATCCATTTCCAAGCTTGATAACCTCCAAACCTTGGATGTGCGGGCCACACAGGTGCAAGATGTCGCCGACGAGTTCTAGGAAATTCAAGGGCTGCGGCATGTGCTCGCCGGCGTGTTACGGCTGCCCAAGTGTCCAAGTGCACGCCAGAAACACTTGCAGACGCTTGTCGGCGCCGTGTCCGCCGGCGCATGGGGCCCGAGCTGCCCCTTGAGCTCCATGATTTACCTGCGGGCACTCGCCATGACTCTCATCTCTGAAGAACACGTGTCTGCCTTATAACAAGCGCTCGAGAAGATGGAACTTCTGGTGAGCCTCAAGTTGGCCGGGCGTCTCCTCCCGTCAAGCGTGTTCACGAGCCCCAGCTCGCGCCGCCTCGAGGTCCTGGCGCTCCATGGAAGGCTCGACGCCGGTGATTTTTCAGTGCACGGCCCGTTCTTCTTGCCCAACCTTGGCACGCTCAGCGTTTCCGGATCAGCTCTGAAGCAGGATTTCATCGACAAGGCGGCCACGCTGCCGAACCTCGCCGAGATGGAGCTACTGGGTGGCTCCTACAGCGAGGCGCATTTGGTGTGCCCCGCGGAGGGGTTCCAGAGCCTCAGGAAGCTGAAGCTCGCCAACGTGGTGCAGCTGGAGTTGGTGGTGGTGCCGGCACCGGAGTCGACGCTCTTCACCTGCTGCGGCTGCCCCCTGCTGAAGATGGAACGCCTCCAACAAGTGGCTGTTGCTGATCCTGCGGAAAATGGGGTCATTTCTAGTCTTGAGGAACCGAAATTTAAAGATGACAAGGCCTACATTTTTTCAGAGATCGATCAAGTTGATGCTAACGATCCTACAGAAGATCAGATGCTGGTAAGGCGAGGGGTGGAAAGATTTTTCCAAGCAGATACTACTAATGATCCTACAGAAGATCAGATGCTGGTAAGACGTGGGGTGGAAGGATTGCAGTACAGGGAACACTACTTCCATGAAGACACTGCAGATGATCTTGCAGAAGATCATATGCTTGTAAGACATGGGAAGTAAGGCCTGATATGGGACGTTTCCCACCGTTGTGTTGCCTGGGTTGTTAGTGTCCGCTTTTATTGAAGTCTATATACTAGTAGGTAGTAGGATTTGGAGATAGTAGGTTTTGTCCCGTAGAAGGTTTCCCTGCTATTTCCAAATCTCTAGGAGTATGTTTCTATTTACCTTATAGTATGGCTTATTTAGGCCCCAAGTTGTAAGGTACTACTTGTAGCCAGTGGTGGATCTATCCAGGATTTTTAAAACAAGGTGGTTCAACTAAGAAAAAATGGCGACAAATATGACATGCCACCGTTCTAGGAGTAATAAATTTACCAATATATAGCACAAGGTGCTTTCAAAAACCATGTAAACAGGTCAATATGGTCTAACAAACATGCTAATAAAATTCTCAATTTTGAATATAAGAGAAGCCTACATAATGCATACGTTGACAAGTTAAAAAAAAAGACTAAATGGCATTATCAATTTGTCAGTGGCATTGTTAGAGTGACTTGTTGTTGAGAGTGGCGAACAATCAGACAAGTCATTATCATGTCACTCACTGGTCATGCGTTCATGTGCCGGATAGCAAGATTATTTGTATGTGTTCACAGGATGTGTGGTTGTTTAAGTCAACGCAATAACAGCTTGACTCTCCCACCTTACTGATGCAACAACATGCAGCAAAGAGCAAACCCTAAATAAGAAAGAAATTGGGGAATGGGCGCTGCCGCAATGGACAACTCATCTCGAGTCGCCAGATCAAGCTAAAGGCTTCCTCCCGGCCGAGTGCCAGAGTCGGCGGAGAGAGGAATGGTGGCCGGCGCCGGTGTGGTGGCGGTGTTGGCGGAGAGAGGTGTGGCAGTTTTGCTTATATGGCACATGTGTGCCAAATATCACAGTCTAATTTTTTTTTTGAAAAACTAGTTTCGGAAGGAATTTTTTTGTCTACCAAACCGTGGGCTACAGTGTACATAATGCTACAGTGTGTCGGTCTGTACGTACACTACTGCTTACTGGGCCGGCCCATTTAGCGTCCGCGCGTCTCCTTAGACGCCTGCAGGCGTCGAACAGGGGGACTCACCTTCTAGTTTGTTTGGCAGACTGAGAGAAAGGGATAAGATTAGGTTTAGAAAGTAAATTCTTAGTCCCAATCTCCTGTTTGATGTGTAACGGGAATTACTGATGGGAATTGAGAAGAAGCTTTTTCTTACAACAGGAATTGAGAAGAAGCTTCATCCCACCTGAACTGACCAAACTGTGAATTATACGCTCATACCCCTTAAACTCCCATTAACTATCACTAATTCCTGCCAACCAAACACGCTATTATTCCCAGTTCCTCCCAGTGATAGGTTCTTTTGAGTAACCCCAGCGATAGGTCGACGCGACTGCAGGTCACGCCCATGGATCTCGCACAACTACTCCCTCCGTTCCGAATTACTTGTCTTGGATTTGTCTAGATACGGATGTATCTAGACTCATTTTAATGCTAGATACTACCTCAGATCAATCATAACCCCTCATGTCCAACACGCCCGTGACAACTTGGCATCAGAGTCGTCGTTGTTCTACGCTGTGACCGACAGGATGAGCATACAACAGCAAACCATATTTAGCGCATAGTCGGCGTACCCTTGCGCTCCAGCTACGCACACTTGGGCTGGCCCGACTAGCTCTCCTTTTCCACTTTTTGTGAAGGGTCTAGAACCCTCTCAGAACGTTTTTTGTGTGTTTTTCCTATCTAGATTTTTCTACTTTTTTTTCTTCTTTTTCCCTTTCCTTTTCTTTTTCCATTTTTGTTTTCCATTTTCTATTTTAAAAATTTGTGACAACTATTTGAAATCTGGGAACATTTGTGAAAATGAAAATATTTCTCAAAATCGTGATTTTTGTTAAAATCACGGACATTTTTCAAAATCATAATTTTATAAAATTTAAAAATATTTTCTAAATTGGCGAACATTTTTTAAATCAATTTTTTTATGAATTTTGGTATAAAAAATGTAATTCATGAACATTTTTAACTCGATTTTTAAATATTGGTGAATATTTTTTCAATCCATGAACATTCCATGAAATACCAAACAGTTTGCAAACTCGTGAAAAAAAATTCAAGTTCATGAACAGTTTTTTAAATTAAGAATATTATTTGAAGTCTGGTTCTTATTCGCACAGCCATCAAGTTCTTATTCATGGGGACGATGTAACAGATGGAGGCGAACTCAACGTGGGACATTCAATGGTGGCAGCTCCTATACTTGATGAATGTCTAAGCTTATTTGAAACATTGGGGAAGGTTTCTATTGAACATTGTGTTAGAGAATTGAATATGGTTGCTCATGAGCTAGCTAAATTTGGGAAGTGTAAGTTACTCATGAGCTAGCTAAGGGCCCTTACATGCTCTGAGATACTCTCCATAGAAAGTTCTTTATTTTTTTGCAGGTTACTCTCAGTAGAAAATTCAAATATGGTTCCCGGCATGTAACATTTCGCGACAACCCTTTTCATATAATTTGGTTGACATTCTATACTAATTAATTTGTAGCAAGAACTGAATTGAGGAGCAGGTTGTCACACGGACAATTAACTGGAAGTGAAAAAATTTAGCAAGTACGACGGCATTTACTAATACAGTATTAAATCTAGTTATGCAAATGTGAATGCCATTGAGCATTCGGATTTAAAATATGCACATCTAGTATTATTTTACCTATATATAAATATGCCAATTGGATTTGAAATCAAAAGCCGCTAGCGGGCTGCTTCAGTCACTGAGAACTACCTCGATGCCAAAATATAAGACATTTTTACAGTTCAAATTGAGCTTTAGGTAACAGAAATTGTATGAAAATATGGCCTCAACTTTGTCAATCATCTTTTTGTTGATTCGGTGGATTTTTCTTTTTGGCACTTCTCTGGAAGCTCGACAGCCAACCGATGTAACTCAAAATGGACAAGAGTCCAGAAGAACCATATCATACAGACAAATGGGCTTTTTCTTTTGCTGACATGTAAACCAATGAACTTGATATACAGTATCATATAAGTAACTGAATATATGTGAGTTTCAGGTCTAACAATGTAGGGAGGATATCTGACAAAATGAATCAACAAGGCTTGTAAAACTCCAAAAACAACCATCACATAATTAACATACATTCGGTGGGCATCATCCTTCCTTCCTAAGCTGAGCAGCATTGCTTCTTTTCGCCGCCATTGTCGGCGGCGGCGGCGGCGACATTGATGGTCTTACCTTCCTTGACCCCAGCGGCCCCTGCCCTGTCCTCCTCGGAGGCCACGGCCTTCTTGCTGACGGTGCGGTAGATGTCGCCGAGGATGAGCTGGAAGGCCTCCTCGACGTTCATGGCCTCGAGCGCGGACGTCTCGATGTAGGACAGCCCCTCGGCCTCGGCGTACCCCGCCGCGTCGTCGGTGGCGACGGCCCGGAGGTCCTTGAGGTCGGTCTTGTTGCCGACGAGCATGATGCGGATGTTTGCGTCGGCGTGGTCGCGCAGCTCCTTGAGCCACCGGGCGATGTTCTCGAAGGTGGTGGGCTTGGTGACGTCGTAGACGAGCACCGCCCCGAGCGCGCCCCGGTAGTAGGCGCTCGTGATGGCCCGGTACCGCTCCTGCCCCGCCGTGTCCCAGATCTGCGCCTTGATTATCTTGCCCTCCACCTGCAAAATTAAGAACAGATCAGTCAGTTTCAGAGGAAATGCGCATCCTGGAATTAGATAACAACACATTTTGTCATGGTCCTGCTAAAACCTCTATCATCAAACAAAGTCCATATTAAGAACGTGTCAGTTTCAGAGGAAATGTGCATCTTGGAATAAGATAACAGCAGAGTTTGTCATGATCCTGCTACACCTCTCCATCAGCATGTTGCTACTACATATATGATACGTAATAGGTGTGTGCTTGAAAATGGAGATAAAGACAAGTTGACAGCGCCACCTGGCCTGCCAGCTACTGAACTGAGTGTGACACTCTCTGAAGCTGAAGTTAAAGTTGATTATAGTACTAGAGTTAACACTAACTAATGGTGCTACATGTTTCGACCAGATGAGCAGCAAGCGCGCGGCTGGCATCTAGTCACCAATCCAAATCCAACCCCAGCAAGCACAAGGATAGGCACGACACGGTCGATCATACATGTCGCACGGCTGATCTCCGGCTCGAAGCAAGCAACCCGAACCCGGTCGGGTTATTCTAGGATCTCAGCAGGAAAGACAGGCATGAGCTTTACTCCCTGTCAACTGTCATTTTCGCCTTTGCAATGTTAGCCTTCCAACATGGACGCCTTTTCCCCTTTCTAGTAGTATGTTTCAAGATGAGAAAGTACAGTGTTCTCTAAAGCGCTAGCGTTGAGCTGGTTGTGGAACTGAAACTTTGGAATTGATAAGGAAATCGTAGCTAGCAGTTGATTACTGTGAGGCTGAGCACTGCAGCAAGCGAGCAAGCAGGAGCGGGAGCTATGGCGTGGAAACTAGTAGCAGTAGCAGTGAAGTGAAACAGGGCGCTACGGTAGATCTGGCTGCCTAGGCACGGGGGAAATCCTCAGGCATGTCGGCCCTGAATCTGTCCCGGCGGCGACGGATTTGCTACCGGCGACTACTACTACTACTATTTGGCATGGCATGGCAGCCATGATCTGGATCTGGAGCGCGGGGGGGAAGGAGAATAAGCCGCGGATCCGACTGACCCCGTCGGATCCAGCGGCGGCGAGCATAGCAGAGCAAAGCAAGGAATGAAATCGATGGATGGAAGGACTCACGTGGAGGGTGCGGGTGGCGAACTCGACGCCGATGGTGGACTTGGAGTCGAGGCAGAACTCGTTGCGGGTGAAGCGGGAGAGCAGGTTGGACTTCCCCACGCCGGAGTCCCCGATCAGCACCACCTTGAACAGGTAGTCGTACTCCTCCTCCCCGCCGCGACCGCTGCGCCCCCCGCCGCCCGCCATTGCTTGCTTGGGATCTCCGGTAAGCAAGAGCTCCGCTCCGCTCTGCTCTGCTCTGTTACTGGACTGAGAAGAGACAAGGGAGGGAGGAGGGAGACAGCGTACTCTTTACTTCTCTACTGCCCTGCTCTACTGCACTCTACTCTACTCTACTGGCTCCAGTCAAGTGCCAGTACATCTCCTCGCAGCTGGCTGGATCTGCCCTGCTCTGCTCTCTCGGCGTCAAATTTACTAAATGACCCTTCTCCAACACGGTGACCCAAACGGACATTCACTTCCCATCCCTTTGGATTCTTAAAAATAGACAGCGGGTGAGATTGTCCGCCTCGACATTTCATCCAACTCCTACCTTTTTCGACAAAGGGTGCCTCAAATGGCCCATCAAGATCGAACTACCATCAAATGGCCCGTCAAGATCGAACTCCCACCTAGCTGGCATGTCCTCCTCGTCCAGTCCGTGGCCTCGCCGTGCACCGTGCTCGTCCTGGCGCACCACGTCTTTGGGCAGGAGCTCCGGCTCCTCGTGCGGCCTCGAGCAACAACAGCGCGGCCGCTACTGCACCATCGGGCACACGCTCGCTCGCACTGCTACCCTTGGCGGCTTCCGCTCCTCCCCGGCGCTGCCAACGAGCAAGTCACAGAAAACATCCGCTTCATGACCGCTTAACGCAAATCTGGCCTATATTTGGGGCTGAAACAGGTCCGAGCGGACACAGAATGAAAATTGGTCTCTGCGTTGGGCTGTGTTTTATGTCCGGGCGGACCCAAACAGACACGCACTAACGAAAATGCATCGCTGCGCTGTAGTTGCCCTGAGAAACGTAATTTGTCCACTCCCT
>NC_041381.1:11503828-11508575 GCF_002162155.2 Triticum dicoccoides
CACACATGAAGCCGTCGATCGTACCCCAAGGCGTCTTTGACTGGCCACGACCCATTAGGTGTTTAAACTTGTAGGATTGCACCTGGTTTGGCGTGTCAAGGCCTCGCCTAGACTGCCTATCCATTAGGCGCATATGTTAAGGGCTCCTTTGATTCAAAGGAATTCTATAGAATTTCTGGAGGATTGAAACCCTTAAGAATTTTTCCTATGTTGGTCCTTTGATTCATAGGATTGAATCACATAGGAATTTTTCCTATGGAATCTTTTGTACTACATTTCATAGAAAATCTAACATCTACTCCAACCTCTTTTTACAATTCCTTTGCTTTTCCCGTGCCATCAAACACTCCATGCTAATCCTGTAGGATTCATGTGTGCATGCCACTCCAAGCCTATACTTTTCCTATTCCTACGTTTTGAAAATCCTGCGAATCAAAGAGGGCCTAAGTTTTTTTGATCCTTTTATCACAAGGGCAAGTTCTTCTCATGCTCTAGTTGTGGGTTTGTTATTCACGCTTATGTAATAGGCGTGTTTGTGACATCAAATAATTAGGCGGTCTGGTTGGACTTGCGTGGTGAAATTTGTGTATTTAAGCTCCAACTCCTTCCTCGCATTACTTTCCAAATCCACGGCCGTAGCCGCTATATACCCAAATCGTTGGCGTCTTTACACCGGTCGCGTCATCGTCGACCGGCGCCTCGAACATCCCTTGCAGCCTCTCCCCTTTCCATGAAGCCGTGCTACCACCGACCAGCCCCGCCCCTTTTGTACGATGCTCCGCCGCATTACCCTCCCACCAACCCGATGCCAATCCGAACCCAACCCCAACCCCAAGCCCAATATGAGATCCCCAACAATCGAAGAGTAGAAGGGTGGAGATGCAGCACCAACAAGCAGATCTGCTGAAACCAGCAAGTACTCTTCTTAGTCAGTAATGTAAGGTTCACTTGATTCAAGTTGAGAGGATGTAGATCAGTTCTATATGATATATCCATTTCTAGCGAAGTTTAGCTAATATGAGCTTACAGAAGTAGCTATATATCCTTTATCATGAGGCAATGGGTACCCGCTACCCGCGAACCCGGCGGGTAAAAAACCCTATTAGGGTAAGGGTATTGGAAATAAAAATACCCATGAGTTTCTAAATGGGATAAAAGTGTACGCATTGGGTAAGGTGGGTACGGTACGGGAAGGAAATACCCATACCCACGAACCCGCAAACCCGTATACTACTACACCATGTCAAGTAGGTCTCATGTGTCATTGAGTAGATTCAGAAAAAAAATACCATAAGTTACCAGGCGCTAAGTACAACTTGTCAAGTAGATTTCTTCTCGTCTCCCTCCACCCGCCTCCAGCCACCTTCAAAAGGGAAAAATGCCTGGGTGTCGTGGCGACTACAAGGTGGGACATGGTCGTGGTTGCGGCTGCCCTATGCAACGTCCGGCTACTCCTACGAGGAACCCATGTGCTCTGCCAATGACAAGGGCGGACATGACAAACATACAATTTGGTGATGCTCCGTAGTTAACACTTTTTTTTTGAATTTCTATGATGCATGGATGTGTTGATGATTGGTCTATTGACGAATGTGTACGATGTATGAATGGATTATTTGAAAATCTTGATGATTGTTTAGTCAACTTTAAACATGTTGACATATAAATAACGAGATGGGTATCTTTACCCGCGGGTATTATCCATAACTAGCCGGGTATGGGTATGGGAAAAATTTGAAACCCGAGGTGTTGGTACGGGTATGGGTTTGGGCGGAAAATATTGAGACTGGTGCGGGTTTGGGAGCGCATTACCCATACCCATACCCTACGGGTTCCATGAAATTCAAATGGCAAATTGCAACATATCTAAACAATTCATAATTGACTGCAAACAAGTCTCTAGCTTCACTATATAATTAAGTAGAAAGATAACCGGTCAGTGGTCAAACTAACTTACTTAGTCTTGTACTTCCGTGCTGCTGCCTGTTGGACAATATGAGAACAAATCGAGCGCAGAATTCAGTTCGACAGTGACAGCAAATTCAATATGGGTATAGTTGAATTCGGGGTTAAAGGATTAGTGCGCCTCGTTGGGCGATTATACCTTCAAAAGCTGAATTCGGGTTGTGGCTTTGAACTGAATCAATTATTGCCCCTGATTCCTTCACTGTCTGCTAACACACCACCTGTTGTAGCCTACATAGATCAGAAACTTCAGACCAAAAAGAGGGCGAGGGGCCAGGAATGGATTCTCCGCGCCACCGCAGCCGCCACGCGTTTATCGCTTTAAGCGGCCCAAGTGGTACCCTCTCGCCGAAGTTTTTTCCCCTTCGCGTCGTATTGGGCCGGCCCATTCACGTGTGCATAGTCGTAAAAATCAAAGGAGGAGGAGTTGAAACCTGGTCTGCAGCGTGCCAGCGAGATCATGCACTGCGCTAACCACCCCGCCCAAGTTCGTTTCGTTCTATGAACGAGGGGCGCATTGTACATGACGCTACTCGAGCGGTTTTCTTTTTTACTTTTATTTCCTTTTTTCATCTTCGTTTTTCTTTCATTAATTTTATCATTTTGTTTCTTTGTTTTTTCTTCTCATTTTTTGTTTGGGTTTCTTTCTCTTCTCTATTTTCTGTTTTTCTTCTATGATTTTCTTTTTTATTTTCATTCTACATTTTGATATACATCATCAACATTTTTTTTCAAATACTCGTTCAACAGTTTTCACATACTTGTTCAAGATTTTTCAAACACCTGTTCACCATCTTTATATACATGATGAACATTTTTTCAAATACTTGTTCAACACTTTTCACATACTTGTTCAAAAATTTTGAAATACTTGTCCAACATTTTTATATACATGATCAACATTTGTTCAATACTTCTTCAATATTTTTCAAATATTTGTTCAACATTATTCAAAAACTTGTTCACAATTTTTTGAATGCTTGTTTAATATTTTTTTAAATCTTGTTCTACATGTTTAAATCCATGATCAACATCGTTTTTGAAATAACTTGTTCAACATTTTTCAAACACTGTTCAACATTTTTATATACATGATTAACATTTCTTCAGTACTTCTTCAACATTTTTTCAAAAACTTGCTCAAGATTTTTTGAATTGTTGATTAATATTTTTTAGATCCCTGTTCAACATTTTTCAAATACTTGCTCAACATTTTTCGAACGCTTAATTGACATTTTTCAAATACTTGTTCATCATTCCTTCAAATACTTGTTCAACATTTTCTAAAATGCTTGATTAACGTTTTTAAAATACTTATTCAATTTTTTTGAAATACTTGTTCAACATTTTTCAAATACTTGCTCAACATTTTTCGAACGCTTAATTAACATTCTTCAAATACTTGTTCATCATTTTCTAAAATGCTTGATTACGTTTTTTAAATAATTATTCATTTTTTTGAAATACTTGTTCAATGTTTTTTAATGCTTGATCAACATTTTTTGAATATCTTTTCAACATTTTTGAAAATACTTGTTTAACACTTTATCGAATCGGTTGGTAACATTTTTAAATACTTATTCAACATTTTCCAAATGTTTTTTGTATATATGCAAATATTTTAAATTATAAACAAAAGTACAATAAAACAAAAAATGAAAATAGGAAAGATAAAATAAAAACAGAAAAACACGCCGGGGCCTCGTTTGCGCGTGGGCCAGTCTATATTGCTGGCCCCGTCAGCGAGTCAGGAGTTATACTCGCTGAGTCATGTCAGAGTTATATATATATATATCTATATCTATACTTCTATAAAAATGTCAGTTGGTGGTGATGGTGTGCCTGCCTTCGCGCCATGTGCACCGTGCGATCTGAATGTATGGCTGAGATTGAGATGGGTTGTGCCCGAGCCACCTGAGTCACACTTTTGCAAGAACACCCTCGTAATGGACAGAACTTTGGGGAAGAGTTCCGAAACACAACGCCAATAGTCGAGACGTTTCTCCTCCTCTCGCGACGCAACAAAGGAGCTTCGAGAACCCTGCCAAATTCCTCGCCGCCGACTCCTCGCCTCTCTTTCCCGGCGACCGCAGTAGTTGAGTGGAGCGGGCAAGGATCCCTCCTGTTGTATAGCTATGCTTGTAGTTAGGGGATCTTAGTGTTGGGTTTCGTAGTAATTTCAAAAAATTTCCTACGCACACGCAAGATCATGTGATGCATAGCAACGAGGGGAGAGTATTTTCTACGTACCCAACGTAGACCGACTGCGGAAGCGATGACACGACGTAGAGGAAGTAGTCGTACGTCTTCTCGATCCAACCGATCAAGCACCGAAACTACGACACCTCCGAGTTTGAGCACACGTTCAGCTCGATGACGATCTCCGGACTCCGATCCAGCAAAGTGTCGGGGAAGAGTTTCGTCAGCACGACGGCGTGGTGACGATCTTGATGAACTACAGCAGCAGGGCTTCGCCTAAACTCCGCAACAATATTATCGAGGAATATGGTGGCAGGGGGCACCGCACACGGCTAAGGAATCGATCACGTGGATCAACTTGTGTCAACTTGTGTGTTTAGAGGTGCCCCTGCCTCCGTATATAAAGGAGGAGAGGAGGGGAGGCTGGCCGGCCAA
This sequence comes from Triticum dicoccoides, assembly GCF_002162155.2. NCBI lineage: Eukaryota > Viridiplantae > Streptophyta > Magnoliopsida > Poales > Poaceae > Triticum > Triticum dicoccoides. The sequence continues at coordinate 11,508,428 of NC_041381.1, forward strand.
GGGCGGGAGGCGCAGGAGAGTCCTACTCCCTCTGGGAGTAGGATTCCCCCTCCAATCCTAGTCCAACTAGGATTCCTCGGAGGGGAAAAGAGGAGGAGGGGGCCGGCCACCTCTCCTAGTCCTAATAGGACTAGGGGAAGGGGGGGGG
>NC_041381.1:11511037-11526519 GCF_002162155.2 Triticum dicoccoides
ATCCATTTGCCAAATTTCATAATCATAAAATGCGGCAATTGCTAACATGATTCGGACGGACTTAAGCATCGCTACGGGTGAGAAGGTCTCATCGTAGTCAATCCCTTGAACTTGCCGAAAACCTTTTGCGACAAGTCGAGCTTTGTAGACAGTAACATTACCATCAGCGTCAGTCTTCTTCTTAAAGATCCATTTATTCTCAATTGCTTGCCGATCATCGGGCAAGTCAACCAAAGTCCATACTTTGTTCTCATACATGGATCCCATCTCAGATTTCATGGCTTCAAGCCACTTTGCGGAATCTGGGCTCACCATCGCTTCTTCATAGTTCGTAGGTTCATCATGATCTAGTAGCATGACTTCCAGAACAGGATTACCGTACCACTCTGGTGCGGATCTTACTCTGGTTGATCTACGAGGTTCAGCAGTATCTTGATCTGAAGTTTCATGATCATTATCATTGGTTTCTTCACTAACTGGTGTAGGTGTCACTGAAACAGTTTTCTGTGATGAACTACTTTCCAGTAAGGGAGCGGGTACAGTTACCTCGTCAAGTTCTACTTTCCTCCCACTCACTTCTTTCGAGAGAAACTCCTTCTCTAGAAATGATCCATTCTCAGCAACGAATGTCTTGCCTTCGGATCTGTGATAGAAGGTGTACCCAACAGTTTCCTTTGGGTATCCTATGAAGACACATTTCTCCGATTTGGGTTCGAGCTTATCAGGTTGAAGCTTTTTCACATAAGCATCGCAGCCCCAAACTTTAAGAAACGACAACTTTGGTTTCTTGCCAAACCACAGTTCATAAGGCGTCGTCTCAACGGATTTTGATGGTGCCCTATTTAACGTGAATGCGGCCGTCTCTAAAGCATATCCCCAAAAAGATAGCGGTAAATCAGTAAGAGACATCATAGATCGCACCATATCTAGTAAAGTACGATTACGACGTTCGGACACACCATTACGCTGTGGTGTTCCGGGTGGCGTGAGTTGCGAAACTATTCCACAGTTTTTCAAATGTACACCAAACTCGTAACTCAAATATTCTCCTCCACGATCAGATCGTAGAAACTTTATTTTCTTGTTACGATGATTTTCAACTTCACTCTGAAATTCTTTGAACTTTTCAAATGTTTTAGACTTATGTTTCATTAAGTAGATATACCCATATCTGCTTAAATCATCTGTGAAGGTGAGAAAATAACGATATCCGCCACGAGCCTCAATATTCATCGGGCCACATACATCGGTATGTATGATTTTCAACAAATCTGTTGCTCTCTCCATAGTACCGGAGAACGGTGTTTTAGTCATCTTGCCCATGAGGCACGGTTCGCAAGTACCAAGTGATTCATAATCAAGTGGTTCCAAAAGTCCATCAGCATGGAGTTTCTTCATGCGCTTTATACCGATATGACCTAAACGACAGTGCCACAAATAAGTTGCACTTTCATTATCAACTCTGCATCTTTTGGCTTCAATATTATGAATATGTGTATTACTACTATCGAGATTCAATAAGAATAGACCACTCTTCAAGGGTGCATGACCATAAAAGATATTACTCATATAAATAGAACAACCATTATTCTCTGATTTAAATGAATAACCGTCTCGCATTAAACAAGATCCAGATATAATGTTCATGCTCAACGCTGGCACCAAATAACAATTATTTAGGTCTAATATTAATCCCGAAGGTAGATGTAGAGGTAGCGTGCCGACTGTGATTACATCGACTTTGGAGCCGTTTCCCACGCGCATCGTCACCTCGTCCTTTGCCAGTGCCCGCTTATTCCGTAGTCCCTGTTTCGAGTTGCAAATATTAGCAACAGAACCAGTATCAAATACCCAGGTGCTACTGCGAGCTCTAGTAAGGTACACATCAATAACATGTATATCACATATACCTTTGTTCACCTTGCCATCCTTCTTATCCGCCAAATACTTGGGGCAGTTCCGCTTCCAGTGACCAGTCTGCTTGCAGTAGAAGCACTCAGTTTCAGGCTTAGGTCCAGACTTGGGTTTCTTCTCTTGAGCAGCAACTTGCTTGCCGTTCTTCTTGAAGTTCCCCTTTTTCTTCCCTTTGCCCTTTTTCTTGAAACTAGTGGTCTTGTTAACCATCAATACTTGATGCTCCTTCTTGATTTCTACCTCCGCAGCTTTCAGCATTGCGAAGAGCTCGGGAATAGTCTTGTTCATCCCTTGCATATTATAGTTCATCACGAAGCTCTTGTAGCTTGGTGGCAGTGATTGGAGAATTCTGTCAATGGCGCAATCATCCGGAAGATTAACTCCCAATTGAATCAAGTGATTATTATACCCAGACATTTTGAGTATATGCTCACTGACAGAACTGTTCTCCTCCATCTTGCAGCTATAGAACTTATTGGAGACTTCATATCTCTCAATTCGGGCATTTGCTTGAAATATTAACTTCAACTCCTGGAACATCTCATATGCTCCATGACGTTCAAAACGTCGTTGAAGTCCCGATTCTAAGCCGTAAAGCATGGCACACTGGTCTATCGAGTAGTCATCAGCTTTGCTCTGCCAGACGTTCATAACATCTGGTGTTGCTCCAGCAGCAGGCCTGGCACCCAGCGGTGCTTCCAGGACGTAATTTTTCTGTGCAGCAATGAGGATAATCCTCAAGTTACGGACCCAGTCCGTGTAATTGCTACCATCATCTTTCAACTTTGCTTTCTCAAGGAACGCATTAAAATTCAACGGAACAACAGCACGAGCCATCTATCTACAATCAACATAAACAAGCAAGATACTATCAGGTACTAAGTTCATGATAAATTTAAGTTCAATTAATCATATTATTTAAGAACTCCCACTTAGATAGACATCCCTCTAATCCTCTAAGTGATTACGTGATCCAAATCAACTAAACCATGACCAATCATCACGTGAGATGGAGTAGTTTTCAATGGTGAACATCGTTATGTTGATCATATCTACTATATGATTCACGCTCGACCTTTCGGTCTCCGTGTTCCGAGGCCATATCTGCATATGCTAGGCTCGTCTAGTTTAACCTGAGTATTCTGCGTGTGCAAAACTGGCTTGCACCCGTTGTAGATGGACGTAGAGCTTATCACACCCGATCATCACGTGGTGTCTGGGCACGACGAACTTTGGCAACGGTGCATACTCAGGGAGAACACTTCTTGATAATTTAGTGAGAGATCATCTTATAATGCTACCGTCAATCAAAGCAAGATAAGATGCATAAAAAGATAAACATCACATGCAATCAATATAAGTGATATGATATGGTCATCATCATCTTGTGCTTGTGATCTCCATCTCCGAAGCACCGTCATGATCACCATCGTCACCGGCGCGACACCTTGATCTCCATCGTAGCATCGTTGTCGTCTCGCCAATCTTATGCTTCCACGACTATCACTACCGTTTAGTAATAAAGTAAAGCATTACATCGCGATTGCATTGCATACAATAAAGCGACAACCATATGGCTCCTGCCAGTTGCCGATAACTCGGTTACAAAACATGATCATCTCATACAATAAAATTCGGCATCATGCTTTGACCATATCACATCACAACATGCCCTGCAAAAACAAGTTAGACGTCCTCTACTTTGTTGTTGCTTGTTTTACGTGGCTGCTACGGGCTTAAGTAAGAACCAATCTCACCTACGCATCAAAACCACAACGATAGTTTGTCAAATAGACTCCGTTTTAACCTTCGCAAGGACCGGGCGTAGCCATACTTGGTTCAACTAAAGTTGGAGAGACAGTCGCCCGCAAGCCATCTCTGTGCAAAGCACGTCGAGGGAACCGGTCTCGCGTAAGCGTACGCGTAAGGTTGGTCTGGGTCGTCTCGTCCAACAATACCGCCGAACCAAAATATGACATGCTGGTAGGCAGTATGACTTGTATCGTCCACAACTCACTTGTGTTCTACTCGTGCATATAACATCAACATCAATAACCTAGGCTCGGATGCCACTGTTGGGTTTCGTAGTAATTTCAAAAAAATTCCTACGCACACGCAAGATCATGTGATGCATAGCAACGAGGGGAGAGTATTTTCTACGTACCCAACGCAGACCGACTGCGGAAGCGATGACACGACGTAGAGGAAGTAGTCGTACGTCTTCTCGATCCAACCGATCAAGCACCGAAACTACGGCACCTCCGAGTTCGAGCACACGTTCAGCTCGATGACGATCTCCGGACTCCGATCCAGCAAAGTGTCGGGGAAGAGTTTCGTCAGCACGACGGCGTGGTGACGATCTTGATGAACTACAGCAGCAGGGCTTCGCCTAAACTCCGCAACAGTATTATCGAGGAATATGGTGGCAGGGGGCACCGCACACGGCTAAGGAATCGATCACGTGGATCAACTTGTGTCAACTTGTGTGTTTAGAGGTGCCCCTGCCTCCGTATATAAAGGAGGAGAGGAGGGGAGGCTGGCCGGCCAAGGGCGGGAGGCGCAGGAGAGTCCTACTCCCTCTGGGAGTAGGATTCCCCCTCCAATCCTAGTCCAACTAGGATTCCTCGGAGGGGAAAAGAGGAGGAGGGGGCCGGCCACCTCTCCTAGTCCTAATAGGACTAGGGGAAGGGGGGGGGCGCAGCCAAACTAGGGCAGCCCCTTCTCTTTTCCACTAAGGCCCACTATGGCCCAAATAGCTCCCGGGGGGTTCCGGTAACCCTCCCGGTATTCCGGTAAAATCCCGATTTCACCCGGAACACTTCCGATATCCAAATATAGGCTTCCAATATATCAATCTTTACGTCTCGACCATTTCGAGACTCCTCGTCATGTCCGTGATCACATCCGGGACTCCGAACAACCTTCGGTACATCAAAATGCATAAACTCATAATATAACTGTCATCGTAACCTTAAGCGTGCGGACCCTACGGGTTCGAGAACAATGTAGACATGACCGAGACACGTCTCCGGTCAATAACCAATAGCGGGACCTGGATGCCCATATTGGCTCCTACATATTCTACGAAGATCTTTATCGGTCAGACCGCATAACAACATACGTTGTTCCCTTTGTCATCGGTATGTTACTTGCCCGAGATTCGATCGTCGGTATCCAATACTTAGTTCAATCTCGTTACCGGCAAGTCTCTTTACTCGTTCCGTAATACATCATCTCATAACTAACATATTAGTTGTAATGCTTGCAAGGCTTATGTGATGTGTATTACCGAGAGGGCCCAGAGATACCTCTCCGACAATCGGAGTGACAAATCCTAATCTTGAAATACGCCAACCCAACATCGACCATTGGAGACACCTGTAGTACTCCTTTATAATCACCCAGTTACGTTGTGACGTTTGGTAGTACCCAAAGTGTTCCTCCGGTAAACGGGAGTTGCATAATCTCATAGTCATAGGAACATGTATAAGTCATGAAGAAAGCAATAGCAACATACTAAACGATCGGGTGCTAAGCTAATGGAATGGGTCATGTCAATCAGATCATTCTACTAATGATGTGACCTCGTTAATCAAATAACAACTCATTGTTCATGGTTAGGAAACATAACCATCTTTTGATTAACGAGCTAGTCAAGTAGAGGCATACTAGTGACACTTTGTTTGTCTATGTATTCACACATGTATTATGTTTCCGGTAAATACAATTCTAGCATGAATAATAAACTTTTATCATGATTATAAGGAAATAAATAATAACTTTATTATTGCCTCTAGGGCATATTTCCTTCACTTAGCGAATCGGAATTGGCTTTGAGCTTGCCCCAGTATCTCTCCTTCTAGATCTGACCATGCAGCCCGACCATCGGAGATGAAGACATGGCGGTGGTTGCTTGGCATGCAAGTTTCTCTACACTGCCATCCCGCACGAAGTCTAGGCTGCCGTTGTCAAGGACATCGAGCTATGGGCCGTCCATGCCGCTCTCAGCTGGCACGGCGTGCCCAATGCCGGTGCCGATGTGTACGCCAATATCTGCCTCCGGGCGGCCGCGTACCCCGCGCTCACGGAAAGCAGCGGCTTTCTAATTGTACAAAGCTGCTGCCTTACTGCCAGTATTTAGGTGGATGGTCTCTGTTTTAAATTCCTAATACAAGTAATGCACTTCAAGAATTTCTATTTATCTCGTGTCCTTGCTGCCAATAGCTGATTTGGTTTCATCGTGAGCACCCAAGTACTCATTTGGTTTCATCGTGAGCACCCAAGTACTGCAACTCTATTGCCGTTCATGGTTGTTGGCCTATCAATGGTTATTGTATTTGGTAGTTGTATTTGCTAGAAATGGGCTAGGGATGTTCTGGATGTGATGAGAAAATATGTTTAACATTTTAACATTTTTTACATTTTCAACCCACATTTTAACATTTTTAAAATGCTTGATTAACATTTTCAAACATAAGTTTAACATTGTTTGAATACGTGGTCAACATTTTTTCTATACACACTTTTTTTTTCAAATGCTTGATTATCATATTTCGAATACAATATTAATAGTTTTTAAATATATGATCAACGTTTTCTCTATGGAAATTTTTGATATGCTTGATTAACATTTTTTAAATGACACATTAACATTTTTCAACACATGGTCAACAATTTTTCTATACACATTTAACATTTTTCAAATACTTGTTCCGAGCTGGTGTCCTGAAATATAGTATAAAACAACACAAGAAAAAACAACAAAGGTAAAAGTGCAAATCTCAGCGTTGGATCGAACGGCCAAGGAGTCTAGTGATTTTCAGTAACTTCGTATTATATATGCTTTGATGCCACCTGAATCATAGTAAAAAAAATATCAAGACCACGTCCTTCCGCCTGAGAGGAAACTAAAGGGCATGTGAACAACTACGTAGAAGACTAGGGATGACCCAAGATGATCAATGCTACCCCGCAAGATAGACAAAAGCATTAAAAAAATGTGATGGCGTCCTGAATAAGGTGATAATATGCGCCGAACCATAAGAAGGTAGCAACTGAAGGATGTCATACTAGTGGTTGTCAAACCGAGAGAAACATTGTACTGTATACATGGTATCACACACCAAACATCGTCACAATTGAGAGAGAAGTGGGCGCGCGGGGTGGTGTGATGGTCATAGTTAAAACTAGAAGGCCTCCATGACAATTTGATCGGGTGACACCCATGGTACACACTAGTGTGTGCAAGGCTACAATAAAAGAAACTCTTACATGCAAAAAAAAGGAAATCTGAATATGGATAATTGGATCGATGCTCCAGATGGGCTGTGGGGGAGCTGGTGGAGGGATATGTTTTTTTTTTTGAAAGCAAACAATGTTTTATTACTTAACGGTGGCTGGGCATATCGCCCGAGACACAGGCGCCCACATGGGCTGGTACATCAGAGTCCCACTGCATATAGTGGTTCATCTCACACATTCGACCAAGATTGGCAAGTTCATGTGCCACCGAATTGGCACTCCTTCTACAAACAGAAATAGTAAACTTGGAGAACCACAGCTTAAGTTGATATTTCATGTCCTCGATCACAACAGAATACGCGGAGGAGTCCACCGTGCGCAGATCCAGAGCATCAGCGAGAATACGCGGATATGTTTTGTGTATTGGTGTTAGTTAAGGGGCGGAAGCGGTTATGAAATTAACAAGCTCTCCACCAGCACCCACGCGTGAATCTAGAGCATCATCCAAGATCCGACCACTCGCGTTTATTTTTTTTCCTTCCCCCCTATTTTTACATTGTAAGATGAGCTTTTATTATAGTCTTCCCCCGCTGGTGCAGAAGTTTGGACCTTTCATATACTCCCTCCGTTTTTTTACTCCGCGTATTAAATTTGGTCAAAGTCAAACTACACAAAGTTTGACCAAATTTATATAAAAAATGAATATGTATAATACTAAAACTATATAGTATAAAAATACATTTCATGGTGCATCTGACAATATTAATTTCATATTGTGAATGATGATATTTTTTAATATAAAATTAATCAAACTTTACAAAGCTTGACTTTGACCAAACCTTATATGCAGACTAAAAAGAAATTGAGGGAGTATGTCATTGTTGGGGAACGAAGTAATTTCAAAAAATTTCCTACGCACACGCAAGATCATGGTGATGGCATAGCAACGAGAGGGGAGAGTAATGACCACGTACCCTCGTAGACCGTAAGCGGAAGCGTTATGACAACGCGGTTGATGTAGTCGTACGTCTTCACGATCCGACCGATCCAAGTACCGAACGTACGGCACCTCTGAGTTCAGCACACGTTCAGCTCGATGACGATCCCCGGACTCCGATCCAGCAAAGTGTCGGGGATGAGTTCCGTCAGAAAGACGGCGTGGTGACGATGATGATGCTCTACTGGCGCAGGGCTTCGCCTAAACAATGCGACGATATGACCGAGGTGGAATATGGTGGAGGGGGGCACCGCACACGGCTAAGGAACGATCCGTAGATCAACTTGTGTGTCTAGGGTGCCCCCCTGCCCCCGTATATAAAGGAGCAAGGGGGGGGGGTGCTGCCGGCCCTAGGAGGAGGCACGCCGGAGGAGAGGGGGGGGGAAGGAGGAGAGGGGGGAAAGGAAAGGGGGGGCGCCGCCCCCCCTCCTTGTCCTATTCGGACTTGGGAGGGAGGGGCGCGCGGCTGCCCCTTGGCCCCTTCTCCTCTTCCTCCACTAGGCCCACTAAGGCCCATTAGGTCACCGGGGGGTTCCAGTAACCTCCCGGTACTCCGGTAAAATGCCGATTTCACCTGGAACACTTTCGATGTCCAAACATAGTCTTCCAATATATCAATCTTTATGTCTCGACCATTTCGAGACTCCTCGTCATGTCTGTGATCACATCCGGGACTCCAAACAAACTTTGGTACATCAAAACTTATAAACTCATAATAAAACTGTCATCGTAACGTTAAGCGTGCGGACCCTACGGGTTCGAGAACTATGTAGACATGACCTAGAACTATTCTCGATCAATAACCAATAGCGGAACCTGGATGCCCATATTGGCTCCTACATATTCTACGAAGATCTTTATCGGTCAAACCGCATAACAACATACGTTGTTCCCTTTGTCATCGGTATGTTACTTGCCCGAGATTCGATCGTCGGTATCCAATACCTAGTTCAATCTCGTTACCGGCAAGTCTCTTTACTGGTTACGTAATGCATCATTCCGTAACTAACTCATTAGCTACATTGCTTGCAAGGCTTATAGTGATGTGCATTACCGAGAGGGCCCAGAGATACCTCTCCGACAATCGGAGTGACAAAACCTAATCTCGAAATACGCCAACCCAACATGTACCTTTGGAGACACCTGTAGTACTCCTTTATAATCACCCAGTTACGTTGTGACGTTTGGTAGCACCCAAAGTGTTCCTCCGGTAAATGGGAGTTGCATAATATCATAGTTACAGGAATATGTATAAGTCATGAAGAAAGCAATAGCAATATACTAAACGATCAAGTGCTAGGCTAATGGAATGGGTCATGTCAATCACATCATTCTCCTAATGATATGATCCCATTAATCAAATGACAACACATGTCTATGGTTAGGAAACATAACCATCTTTGATTAATGAGCTAGTCAAGTAGAGGCATACTAGTGACTATATGTTTGTCTATGTATTCACACATGTATCATGTTTCAGGTTAATACAATTCTAGCATGAATAATAAACATCTATCATGATATGGGAAATAAATAATAACTTTATTATTGCCTCTAGGGCATATTTCCTTCAGTCTCCCACTTGCACTAGAGTCAATAATCTAGTTTACACAGTAATGATTCTAACACCCATGGAGTCTTGGTGCTGATCATGTTTTGCTCGTGGAAGAGGCTTAGTCAATGGGTCTGCAACATTCAGATCCGTATGTATCTTGCAAATCTCTATGTCTCCCACCTGGACCTGATCCCGGATGGAATTGAAGCGTCTCTTGATGTGCTTGGTCCTCTTGTGAAATCTGGATTCCTTTGCCAAGGCAATTGCACCAGTATTATCATAGAAGATCTTCATTGGTCCCGATGCACTAGGTATGACACCTAGATCGGAAATGAACTCCTTCATCCAGACTCCTTCATTTGCTGCTTCCGAAGCAGCTATGTACTCCGCTTCACATGTAGATCCCGCCACGACGCTTTGTTTAGAACTGCACCAACTTACAGCTCCACCGTTTAATAAAAACACGTATCCGGTTTGCGATCTAGAATCGTCCAGATCAGTGTCAAAGCTTGCATCGACGTAACCATTTACGACTAGCTCTTTGTCACCTCCATATACGAGAAACATATCCTTAGTCCTTTTCAGGTATTTCAGGATGTTCTTGACCGCTGTCCAGTGATCCACTCCTGGATTACTTTGGTACCTTCCTGCCAAGCTTATTGCTAAGCACACGTCAGGTCTGGTACACAACATTGCATACATGATAGAGCCTATGGCTGAAGCATAGGGAACATCTTTCATTTTCTCTCTATCTTCTGCTGTGGTCGGTCATTGAGTTTGACTCAACTTCACACCTTGTAGTACGGGCAAGAACCCTTTCTTTGCCTGATCCATTTTGAAATTTTTCAAAACTTTATCAAGGTATGTGCTTTGTGAAAGTCCAATTAAGGGTCTTGATCTATCTCTATAAATCTTGATGCCCAATATATAAGCAGCTTCACCGAGGTCTTTCATAGAAAAACTTTTATTCAAGTATCCCTTTATGCTATCCAGAAATTTTGTATCATTTCCAATTAATAATATGTCATCTACATATAATATCAGAAATGCTACAGAGCTCCCCCTCACTTTCTTGTAAATACAGGCTTCTCCAAAAGTCTGTATAAAACCATATGCTTTGATCACACTATCAAAGCGTTTATTCCAACTCCGAGATGCTTGCACCAGTCCATAAATGGATCACTGGAGCTTGCACACTTTGTTTGCACCTTTTGGATCAACAAAACCTTCTGGTTGCATCATATACAACTCTTCTTCTAGAAATCCATTCAAGAATGCAGTTTTGACATCCATTTGCTAAATTTCATAATCATAAAATGCGGCAATTGCTAACATGATTCGGACAGACTTAAGCATCGCTACGGGTGAGAAAGTCTCATCGTAGTCAACCCCTTGAACTTGTCGAAAACCTTTCGCAACAAGTCGAGCTTTATAGACAGTTACATTACCATCAGCGCCAGTCTTCTTCTAAGATCCATTTATTCTCAATGGCTTGCCGATCATCGGGCAAGTGAACCAAAGTCCATACTTTGTTCTCATACATGGATCCCATCTCAGATTTCATGGCCTCTAGCCATTTTGCGGAATCTGGGCTCATCATCGCTTCCTCATAGTTCGTAGGTTCATCATGGTCAAGTAACATGACTTCCAGAATAGGATTACCGTACCACTCTGGTGCGGATCTCACTCTGGTAGACCTACGAGGTTCAGTAGAAACTTGATCTGAAGTTTTATGATCAATATCATTAGCTTCCCCACTAATTGGTGTAGTTGTCACAGGAACCGGTTCTTGTGATGAACTACTTTCCAATAAGGGAGCAGATATAGTTACCTCATCAAGTTCTACTTTCCTCCCACTCACTTCTTTGGAGAGAAACTCCTTCTCTAGAAAGGATCCGAATTTAGCAACGAAAATCTTGCCTTCAGATCTGTGATAGAAGGTGTACCCAACAGTCTCTTTTGGGTATCCTATGAAGACGCATTTCTCCGATTTGGGTTCGAGCTTATCTGGTTGAAGTTTCTTCACATAAGCATCGCAGCCCCAAACTTTAAAAAACGACAACTTTGGTTTCTTGCCAAACCATAGTTCATGAGGTGTCGTCTCAACGGATTTTGATGGTGCCCTATTTAACGTAAATGCAGACGTCTCTAAAGCATAACCCCAAAACGATAGCAGTAAATCAGTAAGAGACATCATAGATCGCACCATATCTAGTAAAGTACGATTACGACGTTCGGACACACCATTTCGTTGTGGTGTTCCGGGTGGCGTGAGTTGCGAAACTATTCTGCATTGTTTCAAGTGTAGACCAAACTCGTAACTCAAATATTCTCCTCCACGATCAGATCGTAGAAATTTTATTTTCTTGTTACGATGATTTTCCACTTCACTCTGAAATTCTTTGAACTTTTCAAATGTTTCAGAATTGTGTTTCATTAAGTAGATATAACCATATCTGCTCAAATCATCTATGAAGGTGAGAAAATAACGATACCCGCTGCGAGCCTCAACATTCATTGGACCACAAACATCAGTATGTATGATTTCCAATAAATCAGTTGCTCGCTCCATAGTTCCGGAGAACGGCGTTTTAGTCATCTTGCCCATGAGGCACGGTTCGCAAGTACCAAGTGATCCATAATCAAGTGATTCCAAAAGCCCATCAGTATGGAGTTTCTTCATGCGCTTTACACCGATATGACCTAAACGGCAGTGCCATAAATAAGTTGCACTATCATTATTAACTCTGCATCTTTTGGTTTCAACACTATGAATATGTGTATCACTACTATCGAGATTCAATAAAAATAGACCACTCTTCAAGGGTGCATGACCATAAAAGATATTACTCATATAAATAGAACAACCATTATTCTCTGACTTAAATGAATAACCGTCTTGCATCAAACAAGATCCAGATATAATGTTCATGCTCAACGCTGGCACCAAATAACAATTATTTAGGTCTAAAACTAATCCCGATGGTAGATGTAGAGGTAGCATGCCGACCGTGATCACATCGACTTTGGAACCATTTCCCACGCGCATCGTCACCTCGTCCTTAGCCAATCTTCGCTTAATCCGTAGTCCCTGTTTCGAGTTGCAAATATTAACAACAGAACCAGTATCAAATACCCAGGTGCTACTGCGAGCATTAGTAAGGTACACATCAATAACATGTATATCACATATAACTTTGTTCACTTTGCCATCCTTCTTATCCACCAAATACTTGGGGCAGTTCCGCTTCCAGTGTCCAGTCTGCTTGCAGTAGAAACACTCAGTTTCAGGCTTAGGTCCAGACTTGGGTTTCTTCTCTTGAGCAGAAACTTGTTTGTTGTTCTTCTTGAAGTCCCCCTTCTTCTTCCCTTTGCCCTTTTTCTTGAAACTGGCGGTCTTGTTAACCATCAACACTTGATGCTCCTTCTTGATTTCTACCTCCGCGGCTTTTAGCATTGCGAAGAGCTCGAGAATAGTCTTGTCCATCCCTTGCATATTATAGTTCATCACGAAGCTCTTGTAGCTTGGTGGCAGTGATTCAAGAATTCTGTCAATGACACTATCATCAGGAAGATTAACTCCCAGTTGAATCAAGTGATTATTATACCCAGACATTTTGAGTATGTGTTCAGTGATAGAACTATTTTCCTCCATCTTGCAGCTATAGAACTTATTGGAGACTTTATATCTCTCAATCCGGGCATTTGCTTGAAATATTAACTTCAACTCCTGGAACATCTCATATGCTCCATGACGTTCAAAACGTCGTTGAAGACCCGGTTCTAAGCCGTAAAGCATGGCACACTGAACTATCGAGTAGTCATCAGCTTTGCTCTGCCAGACGTTCTTAACATCGTCAGTTGCATCACCAGCAGGCCTGGCACCCAGCGGTGCTTCCAGGACGTAATTCTTCTGTGCAACAATGAGGATAATCCTCAGGTTACGGACCCAGTCCGTGTAATTGCTACCATCATCTTTCAACTTTGCTTTCTCAAGGAACGCATTAAAATTCAACTGAACAACAGCACGAGCCATCTATCTACAACAAACATAGACAAGCAAAATACTATCAGGTACTAAGTTCATGATAAATTTAAGTTCAATTAATCATATTACTTAAGAACTCCCACTTAGATAGACATCCCTCTAATCTTCTAAGTGATTACGTGATCCATATCAACTACACCATGTCCGATCGTCACGTGAGATGGAGTAGTTTCAACGGTGAACATCAATATGTTGATCATATCTACTATATGATTCACACTCGACCTTTCGGTCTCCGTGTTCCGAGGCCATATCTGTTATATGCTAGGCTCGTCAAGTTTAACCTGAGCATTCCGTGTGTGCAACTGTTTTGCACCCGTTGTATTTGAATGTAGAGCCTATCACACCCGATCATCACGTGGTGTCTCAGCACGAAGAACTTTCGCAATGGTGCATACTCAGGGAGAACACTTCTTGATAATTTAGTGAGAGATCATCTTAAAATGCTACCGTCAATCAAAGCAAGATAAGATGCATAAAGGATAAACATCACATGCAATCAATATAAGTGATATGATATGGCCATCATCATCTTGTGCTTGTGATCTCCATCTTCGAAGCACCGCCGTGATCACCATCGTCACCGGCGCGACACCTTGATCTCCATCGTAGCATCGTTGTCGTTACGCCATCTATTGCTTCTACGACTATCGCTACCGCTTAGTGATAAAGTAAAGCAATTACAGGGCCTTTGCATTTCATACAATAAAGCGACAACCATATGGCTCCTGCCAGTTGCCGATAACTTCGGTTACAAAACATGATCATCTCATACAATAAAATATAGCATCACGTCTTGACCATATCACATCACAACATGCCCTGCAAAAACAAGTTAGACGTCCTCTACTTTGTTGTTGCAAATTTTACGTGGCTGCTACGGGCTTTAGCAAGAACCGTTCTTACCTACGCATCAAAACCACAATGATAGTTTGTCAAGTTAATGCTGTTTTAACCTTCACAAGGACCGGGCGTAGCCACACTCGGTTCAGCTAAAGTGAGAGAGACAAATACCCGCCAGTCACCTTTAAGCACGAGTGCTCATAACGGTGAAACTAGTCTCGCGTAAGCGTACGCGTAATGTCGGTCCGGGCCGCTTCATCTCACAATACCGCTGAGCCAAAGTATGACATGCTGGTAAGCAGTATGACTTGTATCGCCCACAACTCACTTGTGTTCTACTTGTGCATATGACATCTACGCATAAAACCAGGCTCGGATGCCACTGTTGGGGAACGTAGTAATTTCAAAGAAATTCCTACGCACACGCAAGATCATGGTGATGGCATAGCAATGAGAGGGGAGAGTAATGACCACGTACCCTCGTAGACCGTAAGCGAAAGCGTTATGACAACGCGGTTGATGTAGTCGTACGTCTTCACGATCCGACCGATCCAAATACCGAACATACGATCCAGCAAAGTGTCGGGGATGACTTCCGTCAGCACGACGGCATGGTGACGATGATGATGCTCTACCGGCGCAGGGCTTCGCCTAAACACTGCGACGATATGACCGAGGTGGAATATGGTGGAGGGGGGCACCGCACACGGCTAAGGAACGATCCGTAGATCAACTTGTGTGTCTACGGTGCCCCCCTGCCCCCGTATATAAAGGAGCAAGGGGGAGGGGGTTGCTGCCAGCCCTAGGAGGAGGCGCGCCGGAGGAGTCCTACTCCCACCCGGTGGGAGTAGGACTCCCCCCTTCCCTAGTTGGACTAGGACTTG
>NC_041381.1:11526951-11547912 GCF_002162155.2 Triticum dicoccoides
CGGCTGCCCCTTGGCCCCTTCTCCTCTTCCTCCACTAGGCCCACTAAGGCCCATTAGGTCACCGGGGGGTTCCGGTAACCTCCCGGTACTCCGGTAAAATGCCGATTTCACCCGGAACACTTCCATGTCCAAACATAAGCTTCCAATATATCAATCTTTATGTCTCGACCATTTAGAGACTCCTCGTCATGTCCGTGATCACATCCGGGACTCCGAACAAACTTCGGTACATCAAAACTTATAAACTCATAATAAAACTGTCATCGTAACGTTAAGCGTGCGGACCCTACGGGTTCGAGAACTATGTAGACATGACCTCGAACTATTCTCGGTCAATAACCAATAGCGGAACCTGGATGCCCATATTGGCTCCTACATATTCTACGAAGATCTTTATCGGTCAAACTGCATAACAACATACGTTGTTCCCTTTGTCATCGGTATGTTACTTGCCCGAGATTCGATCATCGGTATCCAATACCTAGTTCAATCTCGTTACCGGCAAGTCTCTTTACTCGTTACATAATGCATCATTGAAAGTGCGTTATATCGACTAGAGGGGGGGTGAATAGGCGATTTTCATGAATTCTTCACTGAGGAATTTGCCGGTGAGGAAATTCCTTAGCGAAGAACTACTAGCAGCGGAATAAGTACTCAGAAGTAAGCATAACGGAATACAAGCATGGTCATCATGATGAAATGAAGACAAGCATAGAGTACAGAAAGCGTAATCACAGGATACACAAGATGAAGACAAACAGACTGAAGAAATTGAACTGAGGAAATTGAGAAAGTCTTCAGTCAAAGTCTTCAAACATAGATATGAACAAACATTCAACACAGTAATGAGGAAATGGAAGGGTTGAGGAAACAGAACCGGTTAGGTTGGTGAAGACAATGATTTGGTAAACCAGTTCCAACTGCTGTCTCAGTTGTACGTCTGGTTGGAGCGGCTGAGTATTTAAACTCGAGGACACGCAGTCCCGGACACCCAGTCACTGAGCCGCAACTCAGGACACCCAGTCCTCACCGTATTCTCCTTGAACTAAGACCACGCAGGCCTCGTCCAATCACTCGTGGTAAGTCTTCAGGTGACTTCCAAACCTTCACAGACTTGGTCACTCGGCGATCCACAATTCCTCTTGGATGCTCTAGACCTTGACGCCTAACCGTCTAGAAGAAGCACAGTCTTCAAATGTAACAAGCGTCGGATCCACGCAGGATCAATTTCTTTAGTGATGCTCAATCACTTTGGGTTTGTGGGGGTTTGGTTTTGGATTTTCCTCACTTGATGATTTTCGCTCAAAGTCCTCGGAGGATGGGTTGCTCTCAAATGACAAGTGTCGAGTTCTCTCGGAGCAGCCAACCAGCTAGTGGTTGTAGGGGGCGGCTATTTATAGCCTAGGGAGCAGCCCGACATGATAAGACATAAATGCCCCTCAATGATATGACCGTTAGGTGGATAAGATATTTTGGGACAGCTGGCGCGCAGCACAGCAACGGTCGGAAATTTGACTCTCAAATTCCTCAGGGCTATCATGTTCCTCACTGTGTAGGCAATCCGCAGTGGCGAATTCCTAACTCCTCAGTCAGAACAAATTCATCAGTGACCAAAAGAACTTCGTCTCTGTCACTGAAGAAAGTGACCGAACTGTATGAGATTTCCAAAGGCTTCACTCGAAGGGATTGATAGGTGTAGGATTTTGAGTTGAGCATCACATGGAAATTTTTCCTTAGTATTTCCTCGACCCCCTTTAACAGTACGGTGTTTCCTATGACTCAAGAAAGAGAAAATGAAACTACGAAAACAAAAGTCTTCACGCTTCATGTTCCACAAATGAATACCAAGTCTTCAAGGTCACACCAATTTCTTCACTTTCAAAGTCTTCAAAAAGTCTTCAGAATATCAAAGTCTTCAGTTGAAGAACTTCATTTTTAGGGGTCAACTTTCTCTGTAAATATCAAACTCCTCATAGACTTATAGACATGTGTATACTCACAAACGTATTAGTCCCTTAACCTATATGTCTTCAATACACCAAAATCACTAAGGGGCACTAGATGCACTTACAATCTCCTCCTTTTTGGTGATTGATGACAACATAGGTTAAGTTTTCAACGGGGATAAACATATGAAGTGTATACACTGATATTGAGGAATTTGATTACAAGATATAGTAGAACTCCCCCTGAAGATGTGCATAGTGAGGAATTTGCTTTTGAGGCAATGCACACTTGAAGAGTTAAATCATTGAGATCTCCCCCTATATCTTGTAATTCATACACGCATTTGATATATAATATGAAGAATTTGAAATGCATGATGAAATATGGTGCCTGATGAGATTCAGCATGCGTGCAATGTCATTAACGAGGAATAAGCATGCAAAGCATAACGCAACAAAAGTATCAGCGCACCATCGGGTTTAAGATACAACTCGATCCAAATAAAAGTTTCTGAAGAACGAGAGTTGTAACTTAAAAAAATGCCCTTAATATAAACCCGCTTGAAGACTAACTCAGATTTCTCCCCCTTTGTCATCAAATGACCAAAAGGATCGAAACTGAGGACTAACGCCCCTGAAGAATATCAAGTTGATGGAGGAGCGCCAGCGTTGTTGGGGTTGTTTGTTGTAGCAGGGCCTGCTGCAGTGTCGTCCAAATCTTCATACTCATCAGTCTCGTGTGATGAAGAATAGGAGCTGGCCACCAAGGAAGGAACTTTGACCTTCTTGAATTTCTTCGGTGGAGGTGCAGACCAGTCAAATTCTTCCTTGAGACCCATTTTCTTCAGATCTGCAGCGCTGTAGACATGAGAGAGAACAGCCCAGGTACGGTTGAAGGTTTCATGGAGGTAGTATTGGTTTTTCTTCACTGCATTGTGTGTTGAGGTCATGTTGTGAATAATTGAACCAAACTGACGCTTTATCCAGTTATGATTGCGATCAACCTTCTGATGAAGACTGAGGAGTAACTCACGATCAGTCATCACCCTGGGAGCTGTGGCTTGAGGATTTTGCTTGGCTGAGGTATTTGCGGCAGAGTCATGTGTGGCAGAATCGTCATTGGTAGAGTAAGATGCAGCCTTGCGAAATTGACCATCCAATGGACGAATGCCTTCATCGATCACACCAGCAGCCTTGCCTTTATCATCAGCTGATGAAACTGTCCGTTTGAGGACTTCAATGGGAGGCAAGTAGCTACCGTGGTTCAGAGTGTCAGCTTTGTAATTCAGTGAAGATCTTGCCCTGATGAATCTCATAATCCAAGGAGCATAGGGCTTCAGCTCGAATGGTGACATAGCAATATTGGCCAGAGTCCTCATGAAGAAATCATGGAAGTTGACTGGAACGCCATGAATGATGTTGAAGAGCATATTCTTCATGATGCCAACGACTTCTTCATCATTTGAGTCATGGCCTTTGATAGGACTCATTGTCTTCGTCAGAATTCGATAGACAGTCCGAGGCACATAGAGTAATTCCTTGACGAGGAATTTGGTTCGTGGGGCCTGCCTTGGCTTCAAAGGCTTCATCAGTACTTGCATATAGTGATCTGACAGTTCTGGTTCATTGTAGATGCACCGAGCACCATGAAGTGGAGGACTGAGAGGAAGGACACGAAGCAATTCAGTTGCTGGTGCCTTGTAGTGAGTGTTTTCAGACATCCAGTCCAACACCCATGAGTTCACGTCATCAGCGTCTCCGGTGATGTGCAAAGTTGTATAGAATTGAAGAATGAGTTCTTCATTCCAATCACAGATGTTAGTGCAGAAATTGAGTAATCCTGCATCGTGAAGAACACTGAGGACTGGCTCGAAGCATGGCAGAGATTCCATATCCACATGAGGAATATGTTCATGATCGAAGATTTTGTCCTTGTCAAACAGCACTGAGGAATAGAAGTTGGCTTGACTAGCAGTCCAGAAATGCCTCTTCCTTATGCGAGCAGAGTCATAGGGATTATAGTCTGTGAAGAATACGTGCTCGGCAAAGAAAGCTTCAGCCTTGAACTTTTGTTTGCTTGAGAACGGATCCTTTGGCTTTGGCAGAGGGGTGTCGATGAGTTGCATTACTATCTCAGGAATCGCGAGCTCAGGTTCTTCAGGCTGAGGAATTTCTGGTTCCTCTTCTTGTGCAGCTTGGGGATCAGCAGCAGCAGGTTCTTCAGCACTAGCGGCTGGAATATCTTCATGAACAAATGGAGGGGGATGAGTTTCTTCAGAGCCCATCTGAACTGTTGTTGCCGGGGACTGAGGAATTTGTTGGATAGGTGTGAACAGAGGAGTATTGGGATGCTGACTTTCCCAAAAGTCATCATTCATCATAGGAGTGGTGCATCCAATATCCACATCTTCATTTTCATTTTCAATTTCCTCAACACCAGCCTCTTCAGCTGTGAACTGAGGCATAGGTGAGGAAATGATTGGCGTTGAAGGGATTGCGTCCACTTCAATTTCTTCATCAATCTGCTCTGACGAAGCAGCAGAATGATTTTCTTCATCAGATCCGCTTGGGATCTTATAGTCTTCTCCAAAAGGAACGATTTCCTTCGATGACATGCAGGAAATTGGAACAGCATCAATAGGATTTTCAAAGGAGCTGGTCATTGGCTTCATTCTCTTCGTAGCCGAAGAATTTGACGCAGCTGATGCCTTCCTTTTCTTCACTGCAGCTCGCTCTGCAGCCTTGGTCTTCTTCACCTCATAGGCAGAAGGAAGAATTGGAGTTGGTGTAGGCGCGGGAGGAGCTGAGGAATTTGGTTGATTTTCCTCAGGCGCAACTGATGCAGTTGCCCTGATCTCCTCAATTTTTTCAGGCGCACCACTAGTGGATGCCCTGGCAATTTCTTCAGCGGCTGAAATGGAGTCATCAGCCCTGGAACTTACATTTTCTTCAGCAGGCTGAAAGTCATCAGCGGTGCTGGCATGTTCTTCAGCAGGCTGAGCAGAGTCTGCAGCCTGAGGGTTTTCTTGTTGCGATGAGGCTGCAACAGATGTCATTTTCTTCGTCAGGTTGACGAATCTCACTTTGGCTCCTTGCCAATCAGCATAGTAGGCATCAAAGTCTTTGCTGAGGGCTTGAATTTCAGACTGAGCCTGGAGAAGTTCCTCAGGTGTCATTCTGACAACGTTTTTCTTCGGGAGCTTCTCCTTTCTGTATTGAGATTTCTTGATCTCTCTTGCCTTCTCAAACTTCCATTTCTCTTCAGTGATGAAATGGGACAACATATGATTCTATCCAGGAGTCATATGAAAATCAGGCATTGGTGTGTTCGGATCCTTGTGCCAGAGATCAATGTAATCGAGGATTTTCCTCGGATCCAACAGCAGTGGCACAGATGTGCCTTTGGCTCTAGCGGCCTTCACCTGTCTGTCTCTGATGATTTCTGCAAGTTCATCATCAGAAGCTTCATCGTCAGAAGGCACATGGAATGCAACCTGTTTCTTCTTTGGATTTGGCTGAGGACCTCATCCAGCTGTTACTTTGGTCTTCAACAGTGTGGGGCCGGATGATGAAATTGGTGCAGCTGAGGAACTTGCTGAAACACCAGAGGCAATCGAGAAACCAACAGTCCTTTGACATGTAGCCAGATGCACAGGAGCTGAGGACTTTGAAGGAGCTGTTGAGGACTTTGGTGGAGCTGTGGCAGTGCGAGGAATTTGCCGTGAGGGCATTGCTGAGGAACTTGGCCGTGAGGGTGCTGTTGGTGAAGCACTTGGCTTACGAGCAGGCTTCTTTGGCATGGATTTCCTCAGTTTGACCGAGGCCTCAGTAGCAGTAGCAGTGGCAGAATCCTCATTGAATTTCTTCACTGCCTCCTTGGCTTGTCTTGCCAATTTAGCTTGGCGCTTAGCCCATTCTTCAGAAAAGTCCTCACCACGTTTGATGCTTGTGGGGTCAGCTACTTGGCCAGGTGCCAATGGAGCTCTTGGGCATGGAGGATTGAGGGCGAATTTCTTCATGTACTTTGGAGTCACATATCTGTATTCCCTCCATTCCCTTGCCCATCTCCGTTCAATCTTCTGAATGCGCACCTTGCGCTGATTTTTGTTTTCTTTGCCAAATTTTGCTTCATCAGGTGTGCAATAGTCAGCATAAATTTCATCAGGAATCTCGAAAGCAGTCATGACCACAGGCTTCTTTCCTCCTTTCTGCGGTCTCTTACCATCTGCCATATTCTTCAGATGAGGAATTTGAACAATTGAACACTCTGAAGAAGTATGCAGTTTTTCTTCGAGGAACGCTGCAAATGAGTTAAGTTGATGAGAACCTAGTGATTCAGCAGCGGACATGAGTACCTGTGAACAGAGTGTAGGTGCGAGGAATTTGAAGAGGTCATATGCGTTCTCAGAAGGTTTTTCGAAAAGACAAGTTTTGAGGACTTTGACCAGATAAACCTTGAGGAATTTCACTAAGCGTTCTTGTCTTAGGTTCCAGAGTTGTACAGATCGAAGATCCACTCAATTGAGGAATCTTGAAGAAAATGATTGCTTAGAGAAATGGATCAAGAACATACAATGTGTGAGGTGTTTATATGTGTGAAGATTTGAAGAATAAACACCTTTGAAGATTTTCAGGAAGGCTTGAGAATCAAGGCGAGTAATAAAAGTAACTTTTAATTACCCGAAGTGAAGAACACGACGAACTGAGAAGAACAGATGGGAAGTTCGTCAGGTTAGATCTTCCTTGCCCTAACTCGGCGGAGGAAGACAACTACGGCGGCGGCGGAGTGAAGATTTCCGCGGTCGGCGCGAGTACGACGGCGACGAGGTCGAGGCAACGGAGCTCTTCCTCACCGGCGATGATGGAGTAGCGGCGGCGCTAGGGTTTGAGGAGCTCGAGCGAGAGAGAGAACGGTCGAGCGGAGTAAATGAAGTGAGGAAAGGGAGAGGGGTATTTATAGACACGGTGAAAAATCTGTTCGCCCGAAGATTTAGGACGAACGTGCCCCTGCCCTTTCTCCTTCACGCGACAGGTGTCACCCACGCACTGTGTAGATGAGATCGTGTAAGATCGTGGGTGAATATAATAATGCATCGTGGGATGCGGAACAGTTTGTGCGACAAAACCGAAAATTTGGATAAGATTTGTTTTAAAGTTTCGTTCGCAATTTCTTCAGCTGACACGGAATCAGTGAAGATTTCGAACGAGTTTCAAATAAAACGCACATGAAGAATTTGTGAATAGATTGGGTTGAGTATGGCATAGAGGGGGAAGGGTCCGATCACATTCACTTAGCAGAAGAAGCAACTTGAAGAATTAGCTATAAGTGAATGCTGTAGAGGACATAAACTTATATATATTTATATAGCCAATGAAGAAAAACGAAGGAAACAGTGAAGATTTTGAAAAAGTTGAAGAATTTGAAAAACTGAAGAATTTCAAAACTGAGGAAAAACTCAAATTGAAGATTTTCAACTTTTTGTGGTGGCGTGACCCACCGTATAAGAATGATGATTTCATACACCGCGTACAATTGTCGTAGGGTTCTGAGAATCAAATTCTTCATTAATTTCTTCACACTTAGAGTGTTATTCTTCATTGATTAAAGAAAAATGTTTCTTCATGTGTTGCACATCTAAGTCATCAATTTTGCATAAGTGTTAGGATGCGTGTCCTTTTCAAAGAACATTCGAAGATTCTAAGATATTTAGCTCATAGCGCAACTTGCTAAATCTCTTCTCATCCAAGGGCTTAGTGAAGATATCAGCTAGCTGTTCTTCAGTCTTCACGTGCTCGATGGAGATGTCGCCCTTCAACACATGATCACGAAGAAAATGATGACGAATTTGAATGTGCTTTGTCTTTGAGTGCTGAACTGGGTTGTGAGCAATCTTGATGGCACTCTCATTGTCGCAGAGGAGAGGCACATTCTTCACGTTGATGCCATAGTCCTTGAGTGTTTGCTTCATCCAAAGCAGTTGAACACAGCAAGAGCCAGCAGCAATGTATTCAGCTTCCGCAGTGGACAGTGATACGCAGTTCTATTTCTTCGAGGACTAACAGACCAAAGATCGTCCGAGGAAATGACAAGTGCCAGAAGTTGACTTGCGGTCCACACGATCACCAGCATAGTCAGAGTGAGAATATCCAATGAGATCAAAAGCAGAGCCCTTGGGGTACCATAATCCTAGTGTTGGTGTGAGCTAGATATCAAAGAATATGCTTCACAGCCTTATGGTGTGATTCCTTCGGTGCAGCTTGAAATCGGGCACACATGCAAACACTAAGCATTATATCTGTCCTAGATGCACATAAGTACAGTAAAGAACCAATCATGGAGCGGTATACCTTGTGATCGAAGTCAATACCATTTTCATCAGTGCATAGATGGCCATTTGTGGGCATAGGAATTTTGATGCCTTTGCAATCTTGCATGCCGAATTTCCTCAGTACATCTTTGAGGTATTTCTCCCGAGATATGAATATGCCATTGCGCTGTTGACGAATTTGAAGACCACAAGGCCATTTTCATCTTGCTTGTTGCGGTAGATCCACTCTGTGCCAATGATATTATGCTTGCAAGGATCTGGACGTTTGACCAGTTCCCAGACATTTTTGAGCTCGAACTGATGTAATTCTTCTTGCATAGCCTGAATCCACTCCGGCTCCAGAAATGCTTCATCTACCTTAGTGGGCTCTGTGATAGAGACAAAAGCATAGTGCCCACAAAAGTTAGATAAATGTGAAGCTTTTGAGCGTGTGAGAGGACCTGGCGCTTCAATGTCATCGATGATCTTGTCAACTTGTACTTCTTTTGCAACGCGGGGATGAGCTGGCTGTCGCTGAGGAATTTGATCAGCATTTTCTTCAGCACCATTTTCTTCAGCATTATCTTCAGGTGCATCAGCTCGACGTTCTTCACGTACTGGAATGAATTCTTCAGCAAGTTCTTCAGTAGGAATGACATCCTCAGTTGCCTTGAACTTGATAGAATCCTCAGGTGCTGGTTCATCTAACACAAAAGGTAGGTGCTCTCTTTGCGAGCCATTAATTTCATCGAACCGCACATCTATAGTTTCAACAACCTTGTGAAGAGCTTTGTTGAAGACTTTGTAGGTGTGCGGGTCCTTTCCGTAACCAAGCATAAAACCTTCATGTGCTTTCGGTGCAAATTTAGAATTGTGGTGAGGATCTCTAATCCAACATTTTGCACCGAAGACTTTGAAATAACTCACATTGGATTTCTTGTCAGTGAGGAGTTCATAGGCCGTCTTGTTGAAGAATTTGTGAAGATATACTCTGTTGATGATGTGGCACGCAGTATCAATTGCATCAATCCAAAAATGATGAGGCGTTTTGTATTCATCAAGCATAGTGCGAGCCATCTCAACAAGATTTCTGTTCTTGCGCTCCATGACGCCATTCTGCTGAGGAGTATAAGGAGCAGATAACTCATGAGTAATACCAAGTTCATCAAGATATTCATCAAGACCGGAATTATTGAACTCAGTTCCATTGTCACTCCTGATGTGCTTGATCTTCACACCAAAGTTGGTTGAAGCCCTCGAGGAAAATCATTTGAAGACTTCCTGCACTTCATGTTTGTAAGTAACAATGTGTACCCATGTATATCGAGAGTAATCATCAACAATGACAAAACCATATAGAGATGCAGCATTAGTGACTGCTGAGTAATGATTAGGTCCGAAGAGGTCCATGTGAAGCAATTCGAATGGACGAGTAGTGGTCATGATAGTCTTCGCTGGATGCTTGGCCTTGGTCATTTTTCCAGCTTCACAGGCTCCGCATAAGTGATCCTTGAGGAATTTGACATTCTCAATGCCAATGACATGCTTCTTCTTCGCAAGCGTGTGCAAATTCCTCATGCCTGCGTGACCAAGTCGTCGATGCCATAGCCAGCCTTCTGAAGCTTTTGCAAGTAGACACACGGCTGGTTGTGGTCCTGTAGAGAAATGAACAATATACAAGTCTCCTCTCCTAAAGCCTTCGAAGACTTTGGAATTGTCAGCTTCCATAATCACAACACAACGATACTTGCCAAAGACAACAACCATATCAAGATCACAAAGCATTGAGACTGACATGAGGTTGTATCCTAAGGACTCAACAAGCATGACTTTGTCCATGTGTTTATCCTTAGAGATCGCAACCTTACCAAGACCCAATACCTGACTTTTGCCTTTGTCAGCAAAGATGATGTGCTTCAGATGTGACGGTGATAAGGGAGCATCCAACAAAAGATTCTTGTCACCAGTCATGTGATTTGTACATCCACTATCGAGGACCCACTCAGTGGTTTTGGGTTGATCATCCTGCAGATGAATTAGTGTAACTTACAATCTCATATGCTTCATCAATGAATAATATGATATCAAGTTCATCAGATGAATTTCATCAAGCAGTAAACAGATATAGCAGTAGGAGGACGTGTGAAATGAAAGTTCATTTCATCATGATTAGCCTGCGTCCTTTCAGGCAAATTTGTCAGGTCACCAGCAAATTCTTCAGACGTTAAAGCACATCTGGAGACCTGACCCTGCATAAGAGATTAGTTCTTTTTCTTCACCACCCACATCTGAAGGGGTGGCAAGGAGTCCATCACTCTGCGAGCACCATACAAGAATGGTGGCATAGAAGCCAAACCATTTCGTTTCACATAAGAGGGGTTAGGGTAAGCATATGAATAAGCAGAGAAATTCTTCGAGGACTTATGAACATAATGATTTGAAGAATAATGTGCATATTCATAGCCCTTAGCTCTACCCTGCGAAACAGAGTTGTTAGCACGATGATAATCATATGAGGACTTTGATCCATTTGAGGAATTTGATCCACGTGAGGACTTGGATCCATATGAAGAATTAGGTCCATATGAAGAGTTTGATCTGGGGTTCCTATTCTTCCCAGGTGGTGTCATGAGGACATTCACCTGAAGACTTTCAACATAACTTTTGGGAACCCAGATTTTCTTCATAGGGGAACCGTTCCTGCAGTTAGTCCCAACATATCTAGCAAATACTTCACCATTCTGATTTTTGAACAGTTTATAGTTGGAGTCAAATGACTTATCAGAAGAATGAGAAGATTCACATGTAAAGCCAGATAAGTTAGATGGATCAACTGGAGGTCCCTTTGCAGCAACCCATGAGGTTTTGGGGTACTGCTCAGGCTCCCAATATGTTCCATCAGCATTAAGTTTCCTCTCAAAGGCAATACCCTCTTTCCTAGGGTTTTTGTTGAGGATCTGCTTTTTGAGTACATCACAAAGAATCTGATGCCCTTTGAGGCTTTTGTACATGCCTGTTGTGTACAATTCCTTCAGCCCTGCATCATCAGTGATACTAGCAATGTCCTCAGATGAGGAATTGATAGCAGAGGCAGGTGAAGAATTTGTAACAGTTGAAGCATTTGAACATTCAGGTGAAGAATTAGCAGATTCTCGTTCAATGCACTTTAAGCATGGAGGAACAAATTCTTCCTGAGAAGCGCTGATTTGTTGAGCTAGTAATGAATCACGCTCCTTCTGAAGATCTTCATAACTCACTCTTAGCTTCTCAAGATCTTGCTTTCTTTGAAGAAATTCATAAGAAAGTTTCTCATTATCAGATAAGAGTGTTATGATGACTTTGAAGGTTATCAAACCTAGACTGAAGTCTCTGAAGATTTTCAGTCAGGGCTTTAGTGCGATCCATTTCTTCACCCAACATATCATCACTTTTGTCTTTGAACCTTTTCAAAAGCCCTTTGTTGTTTTACAACAATCTTAGCAAGTTTAGAGTAGCTGGGCTTGAGATTATCATCAGATTCATTTTCACTGGATTCAGAGGAGGTGTATGAGTACCTTTGCACCTTTTGCCATGAAGCAATAGGTGGGAGCGTAGTCATCATTATCTTCATCAAGCTTGTCGGTGGGGTCAGTTTCTTCGGTGTTGAAGATGGACTTGCTAACGAAAGAAGTAGCGAAGGCCAGACTCGCCACACCGGATTCAGATTCTTCAGACTCCTCTTCTTCCTCATTTTCCTCAGATTCAGCTTCAGAGTCCATTTCCTTTCCAATGAATGCCCGAGCCTTCTTGGAGTTGTGAGATGAAGACTTCGAGGATTTTGATGATGAAGATTTTGACGATTTCTTCTTCTTCTTCGGATCATCAGAACTGTAATCCTTGTATTTCTTCTTCTTCAATTCCTTTTCCCACTGAGGACAATCTTGAATATAATGACCAGGTTTCTTGCATTTGTTGCACAGCCTTCTCTTATAGTCACTTGATGAGGAATCACTGCATCTTTAGGATTTTCCAAAGCGACCACGCCTTGAGAACTTCTGGAATTTCTTCACGATCAGTGCTAGCTCCTGGCTCAATTCTTCAGGATCACCAAGGCTACTACCAGAATCCTCACATTCAGACTCAGACACAGCCTTGGCCTTCAGGGCATGTGGTTTGCCATAGCATGAACCATAGAGATCTCTCTTTTCAGCAAGCTGGAACTCGTGAGTATTTAGCCTTTCAAGGATATCGGCAGGATCAAGAGACTTGTAGTCAGCCCGTTCTTGTATCATCAGACCCAGAGTATCAAATGAGGAATCAAGTGATCTCAACAGTTTCTTCACCACCTCATGGTCAGTGATGTCAGTGGCACCGAGGGCTTGAAGCTCATTTGAGATGTCAGTGAGGCGATCAAAGGTTTGTTGGACATTCTCATTGTCGAGTCTTTTGAAGTGGTTGAAGAGATTCCGAAGAACATCAACTCGAGAGTCGCGCTGAGTTGAGACTCCTTCATTCACTTTGGACAGCCTATCCCAGATAAGCTTAGCAGTTTCCAAAGCACTCACTCTTCCATACTGTCCTTTACTCAGATGGCCACATATGATATTCTTCGCTTGAGAATCGAGTTGCTTGAATCTCTTCACATCGGTAGCGTTCAGTGAGGGTGTGACAGAGGGAACACCATTTTCCCCAACATACCAGAGATCGTTGTCAATTGCCTCGAGATGCATTCGTATCTTGTTTTTCCAATAGGGGTAGTCCGTTCCATCAAAGGTAGGACACCCAGCCGAGACCTTGATCATACCTGCGGTCGACATAACTAAAACTCCAGGCGGTTAAACCAAAATCACACAGAACAAGGGAGTACCTTGCTCTGATACCAATTGAAAGTGCGTTATATCGACTAGAGGGGGGGTGAATAGGCAATTTTCATGAATTCTTCACTGAGGAATTTGCCGGTGAGGAAATTCCTTAGCGAAGAACTACTAGCAGCGGAATAAGTACTCAGAAGTAAGCATAACGGAATACAAGCATGGTCATCATGATGAAATGAAGACAAGCACAGAGTACAGAAAGCGTAATCACAAGATACACAAGATGAAGACAAACAGACTGAAGAAATTGAACTGAGGAAATTGAGAAAGTCTTCAGTCAAAGTCTTCAAACACAGATATGAACAAACATTCAACACAGTAATGAGGAAATGGAAGGGTTGAGGAAATAGAACCGGTTAGGTTGGTGAAGAGAATGATTTGGTAAACCAGTTCCAACTGCTGTCTCAGTTGTACGTCTGGTTGGAGCGGCTGAGTATTTAAACTCGAGGACACGCAGTCCCGGACACCCAGTCCTCACTGTATTCTCCTTGAACTAAGACCACGCAGGCCTTGTCCAATCACTCGTGGTAAGTCTTCAGGTGACTTCCAAACCTTCATTGACTTGGTCACTCGGCGATCCACAATTCCTCTTGGATGCTCTAGACCTTGACGCCTAACCGTCTGGAAGAAGCACAGTCTTCAAAGGTAATAAGCGTCGGATCCACGCAGGATCAATTTCTTCAGTGATGCTCAATCACTTTGGGTTTGTGGGGGTTTGGTTTTGGATTTTCCTCACTTGATGATTTTCGCTCAAAGTCCTCGGAGGATGGGTTGCTCTCAAATGACAAGTGTCGAGTTCTCTCGGAGCAGCCAACCAGCTAGTGGTTGTAGGGGGCGGCTATTTATAGCCTAGGGAGCAGCCCGACATGATAAGACATAAATGCCCCTCAATGATATGACCGTTAGGTGGATAAGATATTTTGGGACAGCTGGCGCGCAGCACAGCAACGGTCGGAAATTTGACTCTCAAATTCCTCAGGGCTATCATGTTCCTCACTGTGTAGGCAATCCGCACTGGCGAATTCCTAACTCCTCAGTCAGAACAAATTCATCAGTGACCAGAAGAACTTCGTCTCTGTCACTGAAGAAAGTGACTGAACTGTATGAGATTTCTAAAGGCTTCACTCGAAGGGATTGGTAGGTGTAGGATTTTGAGTTGAGCATCACATGGAAATTTTTCCTTAGTATTTCCTCGACCCCCTTTAACAGTACGATGTTTCCTATGACTCAAGAAGGAGAAAATGAAACTACGAAAACAAAAGTCTTCACGCTTCATGTTCCACAAATGAATACCAAGTCTTCAAGGTCACACCAATTTCTTCACTTTCAAAGTCTTCAGAAAGTCTTCACAATATCAAAGTCTTCAGTTGAAGAACTTCATTTTTAGGGGTCGACTTTCTCTGTAAATATCAAACTCCTCATAGACTTATAGACCTGTGTATACTCACAAACGCATTAGTTCCTTAACCTATAAGTCTTCAATACACCAAAATCACTAAGGGGCACTAGATGCACTTACAATCATTCCGTAACTAACTCATTAGCTACATTGCTTGCAAGGCTTATAGTGATGTGCATTACCGAGAGGGCCCAGAGATACCTCTCCGACAATCGGAGTGACAAAACCTAATCTCGAAATACGCCAACCCAACATGTACCTTTGGAGACACCTGTAGTACTCCTTTATAATCACCCAGTTACATTGTGACGTTTGGTAGCACCCAAAGTGTTCCTCCGGTAAACGGGAGTTGCATAATCTCATAGTTACAGGAACATGTATAAGTCATGAAGAAAGCAATAGCAATATACTAAACGATCAAGTGCTAGGCTAACGGAATGGGTCATGTCAATCACATCATTCTCCTAATGATATGATCCCATTAATCAAATGACAACACATGTCTATGGTTAGGAAACATAACCATCTTTGATTAATGAGCTAGTCAAGTAGAGGCATACTAGTGACTATATGTTTGTCTATGTATTCACACATGTGTCATGTTTCCGGTTAATACAATTCTAGCATGAATAATAAACATTTATCATGATATGAGGAAATAAATAATAACTTTATTATTGCCTCTAGGGCATATTTCCTTTAGTCTCCCACTTGCACTAGAGTCAATAATCTAGTTTACACAGTAATGATTATAACACCCACGGAGTCTTGGTGCTGATCATGTTTTGCTCGTGGAAGAGACTTAGTCAATGGGTCTGCAACATTCAGATCCGTATGTATCTTGCAAATCTCTATGTCTCCCACCTGGAATTGATCCCGGATGGAATTGAAGTGTCTCTTGATGTGCTTGGTCCTCTTGTGAAATCTGGATTCCTTTGCCAAGGCAATTGCACCAGTATTATCACAGAGGATCTTCATTGGTCCCGATGCACTAGGTATGACACCTAGATCGGAAATGAACTCCTTCATCCAGACTCCTTCATTTGCTGCTTCCGAAGTAGCTATGTACTCCGCTTCACATGTAGATCCCGCCACGACGCTTTGTTTAGAAATGCACCAACTTACAGCTCCACCATTTAATAAAAACACGTATCCGGTTTGCGATTTAGAATCGTCCGGATTAGTGTCAAAGCTTGCATCGACGTAACCATTTACGACTAGTTCTTTGTCACCTCCATATATGAGAAACATATCCTTAGTCCTTTTCAGGTATTTCAGGATGTTCTTGACCGCTGTCCAGTGATCCACTCCTGGATTACTTTGATACCTTCCTGCCAAGCTTATTGCTAAGCACACGTCAGGTCTGGTACACAGCATTGCATACATGATAGAGCCTATGGCTGAAGCATAGGGAACATCTTTCATTTTCTCTCTATCTTCTGTTGTGGTCGGGCATTGAGTTTGACTCAACTTCACACCTTGTAGTACGGGCAAGAACCCTTTCTTTGCCTGATCCATTTTGAACTTTTTCAAAACTTTACCAAGGTATGTGCTTTGTGAAAGTCCAATTAAGCGTCTTGATCTATCTCTATAAACCTTGATGCCCAATATATAAGCAGCTTCACCGAGGTCTTTCATAGAAAAAACTTTTATTCAAGTATCCCTTTATGCTATCCAGAAATTCTATATCATTTCCAATTAATAATATGTCATCTACATATAATATCAGAAATGCTACAGAGCTCCCACTCACTTTCTTGTAAATACAGGCTTCTCCAAAAGTCTGTATAAAACCATATGCTTTGATCACACTATCAAAGCGTTTATTCCAACTCCGAGATGCTTGCACCAGTCCATAAATGGATCGCTGGAGCTTTCACACTTTGTTTGCACCTTTTGGATCAACAAAACCTTCTGGTTGCATCATATACAACTCTTTTTCTAGAAATCCATTCAAGAATGCAGTTTTGACATCCATTTGCCAAATTTCATAATCATAAAATGCGGCAATTGCTAACATGATTCGGACAGACTTAAGCATCGCTACGGGTGAGAAAGTCTCATCGTAGTCAACCCCTTGAACTTGTCGAAAACCTTTCGCAACAAGTCGAGCTTTATAGACAGTTACATTACCATCAGCGTCAGTCTTCTTCTTAAAGATCCATTTATTCTCCATGGCTTGCCGATCATCGGGCAAGTCAACCAAAGTCCATACTTTGTTCTCATACATGGATCCCATCTCAGATTTCATGGCCTCTAGCCATTTTGCGGAATCTGGGCTCATCATCGCTTCCTCATAGTTCGTAGGTTCATCATGGTCAAGTAACATGACTTCCAGAATAGGATTACCGTACCACTCTGGTGCGGATCTCACTCTGGTAGACCTACGAGGTTCAGTAGAAACTTGATCTGTAGTTTCATGATCAATATCATTAGCTTCCCCACTAATTTGTGTAGTTGTCACATGAACCGGTTCTTGTGATGAACTACTTTCCAATAAGGGAGCAGGTATAGTTACCTCATCAAGTTCTACTTTCCTCCCACTCACTTCTTTCGAGAGAAACTCCTTCTCTAGAAAGGATCCGAATTTAGCAACGAAAATCTTGCCTTCAGATCTGTGATAGAAGGTGTACCCAACAGTCTCTTTTGGGTATCCTATGAAGACACATTTCTCCGATTTGGGTTCGAGCTTATCTGGTTGAAGTTTCTTCACATAAGCATCGCAGCCCCAAACTTTAAAAAACGACAAATTTGGTTTCTTGCCAAACCATAGTTCATGAGGTGTCGTCTCAACGGATTTTGATGGTGCCCTATTTAACGTGAATGCGGCCGTCTCTAAAGCATAACCCCAAAACGATAGCAGTAAATCAGTAAGAGACATCATAGATCGCACCATATCTAGTAAAGTACGATTACGACGTTCGGACACACCATTTCGTTGTGGTGTTCCGGGTGGCGTGAGTTGCGAAACTATTCCGCATTGTTTCAAGTGTAGACCAAACTCGTAACTCAAATATTCTCCTCCATGATCAGATCGTAGAAATTTTATTTTCTTGTTACGATGATTTTCCACTTCACTCTGAAATTCTTTGAACTTTTCAAATGTTTCAGACTTGTGTTTCATTAAGTAGATATAACCATATCTGCTCAAATCATCTGTGAAGGTGAGAAAATAACGATACCCGCTGCGAGCCTCAACATTCATTGGACCACAAACATCAGTATGTATGATTTCCAATAAATCAGTTGCTTGCTCCATAGTTCCGGAGAACGGCGTTTTAGTCATCTTGCCCATGAGGCACGGTTCGCAAGTACCAAGTGATCCATAATCAAGTGATTCCAAAAGCCCATCAGTATGGAGTTTCTTCATGCGCTTTACACCGATATGACCTAAACGGCAGTGCCATAAATAAGTTGCACTATCATTATTAACTCTGCATCTTTTGGTTTCAACACTATGAATATGTGTATCACTACTATCGAGATTCAATAAAAATAGACCACTCTTCAAGGGTGCATGACCATAAAAGATATTACTCATATAAATAGAACAACCATTATTCTCTGACTTAAACGAATAACCGTCTTGCATCAAACAAGATCCAGATATAATGTTCATGCTCAACGCTGGCACCAAATAACAATTATTTAGGTCTAAAACTAATCCCGATGGTAGATGTAGAGGTAGCGTGCCGACCGCGATCACATCGACTTTGGAACCATTTCCCACGCGCATCGTCACCTCGTCCTTAGCCAATCTTCGCTTAATCCATAGTCCCTGTTTCGAGTTGCAAATATTAACAACAGAACCAGTATCAAATACCCAGGTGCTACTGCGAGCATTAGTAAGGTACACATCAATAACATGTATATCACATATAACTTTGTTCACTTTGCCATCCTTCTTATCCGCCAAATACTTGGGGCAGTTCCGCTTCCAGTGTCCAGTCTGCTTGCAGTAGAAACACTCAGTTTCAGGCTTAGGTCCAGACTTGGGTTTCTTCTCTTGAGCAGCAACTTGTTTGCTGTTCTTCTTGAAGTTCCCCTTCTTCTTCCCTTTGCCCTTTTTCTTGAAACCGGTGGTCTTGTTAACCATCAACACTTGATGCTCCTTCTTGATTTCTACCTCCGCGGCTTTTAGCATTGCGAAGAGCTCGAGAATAGTCTTGTCCATCCCTTGCATATTATAGTTCATCACGAAGCTCTTGTAGCTTGGTGGCAGTGATTGAAG
This sequence comes from Triticum dicoccoides, assembly GCF_002162155.2. Taxonomy (NCBI): domain Eukaryota; kingdom Viridiplantae; phylum Streptophyta; class Magnoliopsida; order Poales; family Poaceae; genus Triticum; species Triticum dicoccoides. The sequence continues at coordinate 11,545,689 of NC_041381.1, forward strand.
AATTCTGTCAATGACACTATCATCAGGAAGATTAACTCCCAGTTGAATCAAGTGATTATTATACCCAGACATTTTGAGTATGTGTTCACTGACAGAACTATTCTCCTCCGTCTTGCAGCTATAGAACTTATTGGAGACTTCATATCTCTCAATCCGGTCATTTGCTTGAAATATTAACTTCAACTCCTGGAACATCTCATATGCTCCATGACGTTCAAAACGTCGTTGAAGACCCGATTCTAAGCCGTAAAGCATGGCACACTGAACTATCGAGTAGTCATCAGCTTTGCTCTGCCAGACGTTCTTAACGTCGTCAGTTGCATCAGCAGCAGGCCTGGCACCCAGCGGTGCTTCCAGGACGTAATTCTTCTGTGCAGCAATGAGGATAATCCTCAGGTTACGGACCCAGTCCGTGTAATTGCTACCATCATCTTTCAACTTTGCTTTCTCAAGGAACGCATTAAAATTCAACGGAACAACAACACGAGCCATCTATCTACAACAAACATAGACAAGCAAAATACTATCAGGTACTAAGTTCATGATAAATTTAAGTTCAATTAATCATATTACTTAAGAACTCCCACTTAGATAGACATCCCTCTAATCTTCTAAGTGATTACGTGATCCATATCAACTACACCATGTCCGATCGTCACGTGAGATGGAGTAGTTTCAACGGTGAACATCAATATGTTGATCATATCTACTATATGATTCACGCTCGACCTTTCGGTCTCCGTGTTCGGAGGCCATATCTGTTATATGCTAGGCTCGTCAAGTTTAACCTGAGTATTCCGCGTGTGCAACTGTTTTGCACCCGTTGTATTTGAACGTAGAGCCTATCACACCCGATCATCACGTGGTGTCTCAGCACGAAGAACTTTCGCAACGGTGCATACTCAGGGAGAACACTTCTTGATAATTTAGTGAGAGATCATCTTAAAATGCTACCGTCAATCAAAGCAAGATAAGATGCATAAAGGATAAACATCACATGCAATCAATATAAGTGATATGATATGGCCATCATCATCTTGTGCTTGTGATCTCCATCTTCGAAGCACCGTCGTGATCACCATCGTCACCGGCGCGACACCTTGATCTCCAGCGTAGCATCGTTGTCGTTACGCCATCTATTGCTTCTACGACTATCGCTACCGCTTAGTGATAAAGTAAATCAATTACAGGGCGTTTGCATTTCATACAATAAAGCGACAACCATATGGCTCCTGCCAGTTGCCGATAACTTCGGTTACAAAACATGATCATCTCATACAATAAAATATAGCATCACGTCTTGACCATATCACATCACAACATGCCCTGCAAAAACAAGTTAGATGTCCTCTACTTTGTTGTTGCAAATTTTACGTGGCTGCTACGGGCTTTAGCAAGAACCGTTCTTACCTACGCATCAAAACCACAATGATAGTTTGTCAAGTTAATGTTGTTTTAACCTTCGGAAGGACCGGGCGTAGCCACACTCGGTTCAGCTAAAGTGAGAGAGACAGACACCCACCAGTCACCTTTAAGCACGAGTGCTCATAACGGTGAAACCAGTCTCGCGTAAGCGTACGCGTAATGTCGGTCCGGGCCGCTTCATCTCGCAATACCGCTGAGCCAAAGTATGACATGCTGGTAAGCAGTATGACTTGTATCGCCCACAACTCACTTGTGTTCTACTCGTGCATATGACATCTACGCATAAAACCAGGCTCGGATGCCACTGTTGGGGAACGTAGTAATTTCAAAAAATTTCCTACGCACACGCAAGATCATAGTGATGGCATAGCAACGAGAGGGGAGAGTAATGACCACGTACCCTCGTAGACCGTAAGAGGAAGCGTTATGACAACGCGGTTGATGTAGTCGTACGTCTTCATGATCCGACCGATCCAAATACCGAACGTACGGCACCTCCGAGTTCAGCACACGTTCAGCTCGATGACGATCCTCGGACTCCGATCCAGCAAAGTATTGGGGATGAGTTCCATCAGCACGACGGCGTGGTGACGATGATGATGCTCTACCGGCGCAGGGCTTCGCCTAAACACTGCGACGATATGACCGAGGTGGAATATGGTGGAGGGGGGCACCGCACACGGCTAAGGAACGATCCGTAGATCAACTTGTGTCTCTAGGGTACCCCCCTGCCCCCGTATATAAAGGAGCAAGGGGGGGGGGTGCTGCCAGCCCTAGGAGGAGGCGCGCCGGAGGAGTC